>NC_045966.1:61481569-61516569 GCF_010909765.2 Amblyraja radiata
GTTTAACCAGGAACACACAGCAGCTTGATCTGCCAGATAAGTGTGACAGGGTGGCGCAGTGGTAGAGTTGCTGTCTTACAGTGCCAGAGACTCGGGTTGGATCCAGAATACTGGTCATGTCTGTATGTAGTTTGCACATCCTCCCTGTGACCGAGTGAGTTTTCTCCGGCTGCTGTGGTTTGCAAAGACATGCAGGTTTGTAGATTAATTGACTTCTGTAAATTGTCCCTAGTGTGTAGGATAGAATTAATGTACTGAGTCGGCGCGGACTATGTGGGCCGAAGGGCCTGTTTCCATGCTGTATCTCAAAGCTAAACTAATCTTCAGAAATTAACATAAGGGTGGTGAGGTAGATCTTTGATTGGATGCACAAATTGTTTTTATTTCCTTCATAAAGTATTCAACGAGTTCCTTTCATTGCTCAGGAAATAGAATAGAATAGAAAAATGCTGGTGATACTCAACGGTTCAGACTGTATCTTTGTAGAGAGAAACAAAGTTAACATTTCAAGTCCAAAACCCTTCATCAGAAATGAAGATCAGACTTTATCTCACTGTGGTCCTTCTACAGCCATTCTTCACTCCACCATAACGTCCTCAGAGGATGTGATGTAAACCATCATTCCTTCCTCCATTTACTAAACGTTGACCCTTCACCTTGGGTGTAGCAGGGCCAGCAGAGGACTTTCTCATCTTTCATTTTATTTAGAAAATGCAACCCAGATATGGGAGAGAAAAGGAAGACTGATAGGTAATAGGAATCTTATCCTTTATCCATCACTTTGTACAAGGCAGAGGCAAGGGAAACTTGCAAAGGTTGCATTGGACATAGAGGCAACAGGTCTAAGTTCTCTGCCTTAGCATTCTGGTGCATGTGCCATTAATTTCCCACAGATCTGACCTTGCTGACACCAGCACACTCTGGTTCACCTTCAAACCTTTATTCTTACCTTCCTCCCAATGTCCCAGTTCCATAAAATCTTACCGGGATAAAGTTTCCTCTGCATGCTGCCCTGCCACTCTGTTATGATGCTGTTACTGGGGCCGTCCATGGCACAATCTGCCATAGACACGCCACTTTGGCAGTGTAGAGGTAGAGTGTGCCGTGCGGGGAGCGGCACGACGGCGTGGAGGTAGAGTTGCTGCTTTATAGCGCCAGATGCCCGGATACAATCCTCACTACGAGAGCTGTCTGTACGGAGTTCTCTCCGTGATCTGCATGGGATCTCTCCAGGATCTCCGGTTTCCTCCCACACTCCAAAGACGTACAGGTTTGTAGGTTAATTGGCTTGGTATGATTATAAATTGTCCCTGGTGTGTGTCAGGTAATGTTAATGTGCGGGGATCGCTGCTCGGCATGGACTCAGTGGGCCGAAGGGCCTGCTTCCACGCTGCATCTCTAAACTAAACTAAAACTAAAAAAGGCTGGACAGTTTAAACCAGTGGAGCAGCAACAGAACAAGAAGAAACAACCAATTTAGCAAATGTTTTGATCCCCCGTAAGTATAAATCTCCCTGACACTTTCCGCAGCTTTCAAAACCTGCGCTGGTCTCATAGCAGGCCTGACTTGGCAATTCTCTCTCTTCATCATCATGCAGCTGATGTCAGACCACATATGTTCATCAATGATGTTGACATAATTCACGTTCACATTAGTTCTGTGTTATCCCACTTTCTCATCCACTCCCGACATACTAGGGACAATTTACAGAGGCCAATTAACATACAAACCTGCACGTCTCTGAGATGTAGGGGGTGTTGGACCACATGGATGAAACCCGTGTTGCCCACAGGCAGAACGTGCAATCACCATACGGAGAGCACTTGAGGTCAGGCTGAAACCTGGGTCTCTGGTGCTGTGAGTCAGCAGCTCTACCAGTGATCCGGAAAATAATCGCATCTCCGACCATGTTACCTTGAATAGGCCCCTGATCCAGTACCCATGAGGAACTGGTCATTTGGTCTAAGTTAGAATCATGCATGTTTTGATGGGAAAACTGGGAAGTAGTGGTATTTTTCATGTGATAGGAGCAGAATTAGGTCATTCGGCCCATCAAGTCTACTCTGTCATTCAATCATGGCAGATCTATCTTTCCTGCTTAACCCCATTCTCCTGCCTTCTCCCCATAACCCCTGACACCCGTACTAATCAGGAATCTGTCAATCTCCACCTTAACAATATGTATTGACTTGGCCTCCACAGCCATCCGTGACAATTAATTACACAGATTCACCACCCTCTGACGAAAGAAATTCCTCCTCACATCCATTCTAAAGGTACATCTTTTTATTCAGAGGTTATGGCCTCTGGTCCTAGACTCTCCCACTAGTGGAAACATCCTCTCCGCATCCACTCTATCCAGGTATTTCACTATCCGGTAAGTTTCAATTAGGTCCCCCTCGTCCTTCTAAACTCTAGCGAGTACAGTCCCAGTGCCATCAAACGCTCATCATTTGTAAACCCCCTTTGTACCTTGTCCTACCCGGCACATCCTTCCTCTGATATGGGACCAAATACTGCTCATAATACTCCAAATGCAGTCTGACCATTGCCTTCTAAAGCCTCAGCATTACATTCCCGTTTTTATATTCTGGACCTTAAAATAAATATTAACATTGCATTTGCCTTCCTTACTAACGATTCGACTTGCAAATAAACTTTTTGTGAACCAAACCCCAAGTCCCTTTGCACCTCCGATTTCTGAATTCTCTCCCCATTTAGAAAATAGTCTATGCCATTATTGTTACTATCAAAATGCATGACGCCACACTTTGCTACACTGTATTCCATCTGCCACTTCTCTGCCGCTCTCCCAAATCATCCAAGTCCTTCTGTAGAGTCCCTGCTTCCTCTACACTACCTGCCCTTCCACCTATCTTTGTATCACCTGCAAACTGCAACAAAGCCGCCAATCCCCTCATTCAAATCATTACTATACAACATGAAAAGTAGCAGCCCCATCACTGACCCGTGCGGAACTCCGCTAGTCACTGGATGCCGTCCTGAAAAAGCTCCCGTTATCGCCCCTCTTTGCCTTCTGCTATCCAGCCAACTTGCTATCATGCTAGTGTTTAAGAAGGAACTGCAGATGCTGGAAAATCGAAGGTACACAAAAATGCTGGAGAAACTCAGCGGGTGCAGCAGCATCTATGGAGCGAAGGAAATAGGCAACGTTTTGGGCTGAAGAAGGGTTTTGGCCCGAAACGTTGCCTATTTCCTTCGCTCCATAGATGCTGCTGCACCCGCTGAGTTTCTCCAGCATTTTTGCGTACCTGCTATCATGCTAGTATCTGCCCCTTGATACCATGGGCTTTCATCTTCTTTAGCAGTCTCACGTGCAGTACCTTATCAAAAGCTTTCTCAAAATCTAGGTCAAACACATCCACTGACTCTCCTTTGTCTATCTTGCTATTTACTTCCTCAGAGAATTCCAACAGGTTCAACAGGCAAGTTCTTCCTTTCACAAAACTGCTGACTTTGGCCTATTTTATCATGTGCTTCTAAGTACTCAGAAACCTCATCCTTTATAATGGACTGTAAATTCTTACCAACCACTGAAGTCTTGTTAACTGGCCTATAACTTCCATTCTTCTGCTTCGCTCCCTTCTTGAACAGCAGAGTAATATTTGCAGTTTTCCAATCATCTGGAACCACTCCTGACACTAGTGATTCTTGAAAGATCACAATTAATGCGTCCACAATCTCTAAAGCCGCCTCTTGCAGAACCATAGGGTGCAGTCAGTTCAGATGACTAATCCACTGTCAGACCTTTGAGCTACCAAATGTAACCCCATCAATCAGCTGACCATACCCCAAATAATAATCAACTCTGCAAGATAATAAATTACCTGAAAATTGCCTCATTTTCAATCCTAACGACAATCCTAATTTTCAATACCCAATGTCAATCACATGAAACTACTTCAAGGTCAATCAAAAAAAAATCAAAGCATTAATTTTGATTAATGATCAAGGGCTCAGGATCGATCAAAGTGAGCATAGCTACAACACCAATCAATTGAACACAGTCCAGCACAATTGATTAAGCACAATCCTCTATACTCAAATGAACACAGTTACAATAATGGATAAAAAAAATCAATCCTGATTACATCACAACATCAATTTCAATCAATCAGCCAGGACTAACATCAGTCTAATGAACACAGCTCAGCACCAATTGATTCAACTCAACCCACCATAATCAACTGAATATGGCCTCAATTTTTATAAATTGTGCTAGGCTCTGACATCAGGCAATTGAACACGGCACCAATTTCAATCTAAAAACACAGCTCCAATATCAATCACCTGAATATCGGTCTGAACCAGGGTCTCGACCCAAAACATCACCCATTCTTTCTATCCAGAGATGCTGCCTGTCCCGCTGAGTTACTCCAGCATTTAGTGTCTATCAATCACCTATGCTAGTTATGACCATATAAAGCAGCCATGATATCAGCCAGCTGAAAATAAACATAATTAGATAAAGTCCCAATATCCATCACCACAATACAACCCCACCATCAGCCAGTCATAACTGAAACATCAGTTAATTGAACGCAGGTCACAACTGAACTGACACGATGGCCTATATAATCCCAACATTTTCCATCTAATTCAATACCCTAGACTTGGTATCAAGAAATAGTCACGGGTGCTTAATACAACTGAGTGGCACCATGCCACATCCCAGCTTTTGGCGTTTAGATCTGCATTCCAAAACCTCAAACCAAATATTTCCACCTCTCAACCATGTGGAAACTGAGATTGAGTTTCTCCAGGACCAATTCTCATAGACATGGTCTAAATATTGACCAAAGACTGAACTCCTGAAGCGAGGCGAGCGGGCATGTTCTTGGCATCATCAGCATATGGCCAAGTGTGGCATCAAAGAGACCTGACAAAAGAGAAGTCAAGGAGTATCAATGGAAAAAAACCCTAGCTATTGGAATCAACCCTTGCATGAAAGGACATGGTTATAGTGTTGGAGGGAAGTAACCCGGCCCATGGACATGACTACAAGAGTTGCTCAGGACAGTGACCTAGATCCATCCAGCTGCAGCCACTTCATCAATGACCTTCCTACATCAAAAAATCACAAGTGGGAATGTTCTCTGATGTGCGATTCCATTTGTATCTTCTCAGCTTGAGGATTTCCCTGGATGTTCCAGTTTTCTCCCAATCTCAAAATATGAGTTGGAAGATTAATCTGTCACTATAAATTGCATGTGTGTTTGCAGGAATCTGGAGGTGATAGAGTGATGGTTGGACCTGCACAGCATGGAAACAAGCACTTCACCCCACCTTTTCCAAGATTACATATTACATAAATATCGTGGCTACAAAAGCAAGTCAGAAGCTGGATGTTATAGAGTCATAGAATTATGCAGCACAGAAACAGGCCCTTTGGCCCAATTTGACCCTGCTGATCAAGATGCCCCATCTACACTAGTCCCACCTGCCTGCATTTGGCCCATATCCCTCTAAACCTTTCCATCCATGCTGGTGCAGCGGTAGAGTTGCTGCCTTACAGCACTTGCAGCACCAGAGACCCAGGTTCAATTCTGACCATGGGTGCTGTCTGTATGGAGTTTGTACGTTCTTCCCCTGACCGCATGGGTTTTCTCCGAGATCTTCCATTTCCTTCCACATTCCAACGACGTACAGGTTTGTAGGTTAATTGGCTTGGTATAAGTGTAAATTGTCCCTCATGTGTGTGTGTGTAGGATGGTGTTAGTGTGCGGGGACTTGAGGGCCGAAGGGCCTGTTTCTGCACTGTATCTCTAAACTAAACATGTACAAATCCCTTTCAAATGTAGTGATAGAACTTGCCATAACTACCTCCTCTAGCAAATCATTTCATATACCCACCACCCTCTGTGTGAAAAAATTGCCCTCTCAGGTTCTTATAAAATCTTTCCTCCTCACCTTTAACCACTGTCCTCTGTGTCTTGATTCCCCTACTCTGGGTAAAAGACTCTTTCACTCTATCTATTCACCTCATGACGTTGTACACCTGTATAAGATCACCTCTCAGCCTCCTGTGCTCCCTGATGCCCGACCTCTCACTATAACTCAGGCCATCAAATCCTGGCATCATCCTTATAATTCTTCTCTTCTCATTTTCCATCTTAACAACATCCTTCCAAAGCAATGGACTCAATTTGCCACCCAAGAGTTTAAAAAAAAGTCATCTTTAAGGCCCATGTTAGTGGTATGATGGAACACTGGGCACTGATTCAACAGATATCTTTAGTAAGATATTCAACACTGTACAGGACATTTGAATTGTGCCCATCCTCCTTACTAAACATAGCATTTATTTCAAAAGGCCGAGAATACAAAAAACTGGGATGCAATGTTGAGGCTCTATAAGGCGCTGATCAGGCCACATTTGGAGTATTGTGAGCAATTCTGGGCATCATATCTGAGGAAGGATGTGCTGGCACCAGAGGAAGTCTATAAGAAAGATCCGAGAAATGGATGGGTTAACATATGATGAGCGTTTGACTGCACTGGGCCTGTGCATAAAGTGGATGTGGAGGGGATGTTTCCACTAGTGGGAGAGTCTAGGACAAGAGGTCCTCCGAATTAAAGATGTTCCTTTAGGAAGATGAGGAGGAATGTCTTTTAGTCAGAGGGTTGTGAATCTGTGAAATCCTTTTCCACAGAAGGCTGTGGAGGCCAAGTCAATGGATCTTTTTAAGGCAGAGATAGATAGATTCTTGATTAGTACGGGTGTCAGGGGTTATGGGGAGAAGGCAGGAGAATGGTGTTAGGAGGGAGAGATAGATCAGCCATGACTGAATGGTGTAGACTTGATGGGCCGAATTGACTAATTCCGCTCCTATCACGTATATATTCTGAGCAACACTGGGCATTGTGATTGCACATGTACAGTGGACAAAATACAGTTATTTGTCCAGATGAGCCCGATGCCTATCGCCTCGTCTACCAAGATGCACAAAGACTCCAGTTCCACCTCCAGTTTAAATTCCATTTGGAATATTTTGGAGGACCAAAAACCAAGAACAAGACTCGACTAGGTGACTAGGTCCAAATTCCCCAAATTGTAGTATCTTTAGAAGAAAGACTGCAGCAGATCAAGGTGACTGACTCACCACCATCTTCTCAAGAGCTAATAAACATCTAAACACACCCAAAATCTCAATCAACTAAACACAACACCAACATAACCAATAGACACAACCCTAATGTTACTCAAGCACAAGCACAACAATTTATTGAACACTTCCCCACTTTGTGTGTGTGTGTATATGTGTGTGTGTGTGTGTGTATATATATATATATATATATATATATATATATGTATATGTATATATATATATCGACCATGCTCCAATGTAGACAGATGTAATTTCAATCAATAAAATAGTCCAATATTAACCTTATTGACGTAGTTTCCATGTCAACAAAATTATATCAATATACTGAAAACAGTCATACCTAATCAATTCAAGGCAGTCAAAACATCATTCAACTGAGCATAACCCTGATATCAATCAATTCAACAAGGCCTCAACATCAGTCAACTGAATTCAGTCCAATCTCAAATGTTTGAAAACAACCCCTCCACTCCCTACCAGAGGTCAACCCCTCAATGCAACCACAATCTTTATATAACTAAAAGTCTCATCTAGACCACTTCCTGTCTGCGCTTTATATAAAACGCTATGCTATATCGCTATGATTTTTGGCCATCTTACTCACAGCCCTCCTCCGCTGAGGCAGCCCCGAGGATTTTTTCAATCGATTAAAAATAAAAAAGTTATGAATGTTTTAAAAATCTTGAGATCAGCTGATTGGTCCTCTCGCCTGTCAATCACCATGATGAAGGTAACGCCCCTTCCAGGAGTATAAAGCCCAAATGGTATGAAATTGCATTATCACTTAGTATGGCTGTATGGTAACTCAAATCTCACTGTACATTAATTGGTACATGTGACAATAAACTGGCCTTGAAACCTTGAAACAATCCCTGTTCCAGACATACACTGGCGCTATCCAAGAACTCTATCTCCGTTACATTGATGACTGCATCGGTGCTACCTCCTGCTCAAATGCAGCACTCATGGACTTCATTAACTTCACCACCAATTTCCATCCTGCACTCAAATTCACTTTGACCATCTCTGACACTTCCCTCCCCTTTCTTGATCTCACCATCTCCATCACAGGAGATAGACTATCTACTGGCACCTATTACAAACCCACTGACTCCCACAACTATCTCAACTACACTTCCTCCCACCCTGCTTCCTGCAAAGATTCTATCCCCTACTCCCAATTCCTCCGTCTACACCACATCTGCGCCCAAAATGAGGTGTTCCATACTCAATCTTTAGGGAATGGGGGTTTCTCTCTCCCATCATAGATGAGGCCATCACACGGTCTCCTCAGAAACCTGTAACTCTGCTCTTACAATATTGATTTCTCTCACTTGAAGTAACCCTTGCATCCCCTCTTTATCCATTCCTCCCCGCCCTAGTCATCGTACTAGTATCACTGTTGTCCTGCTGAGTCTCTCTGTTTGTATCTCTCATTATCACCGTCCCCACTGCCAACAAAGGACCATTGTGGGCTCCACCTTTCCTTGACCATCATTGCTTTTGGCATATCTTTCATTCATTTGTTCTATGGACCTTTGATATCTCTCATTTCCCTCTACCTGACTCTCAGTCTGAAGATGGGTCTTGGCCCGAAATGTCACCTATTCTTTTTCAACAGAGATGTTGCCTATCCCACTGAGTTACTCCAGCTTTTTATTTTGTCTATGCAAGGAACTGATTGTTGGCTTTAGAAGTGGAAGGCCGAGGATCTTCAAACCTCACTTCATCAATGGGTCGGTGTTGGAGAGTCAACAATTTCACATTCCTGGGCATGTATATCTCTGACACGCTTGACCCAGCACAATGATGCAATCATAAAGAAACCACATCAACACCTCTACTTCCTTCAGAGATTCGATATGTGGACAAATACTTGCTTCACCATCTACAGGTGTATGGTAGAGAGCACATGGACTGGTTGCATCACGGACTGGTATGACACTTTGAACATCCAGTTTACGAAAAGGAGATTACAAAAAGTGGTGAACGCATCCCAGTCCATCATGGGTGCCGACCTATTCACCATTGAAGAGATCGATAGGAGGTGCTGTCTTAAAAAGGCAGCCAACGTCATCAAGGATCCAGATCACTCTGGCCACACTCTCATTCCATTCCTGCCACTGGGAAGAAGGTATAGGAGCCTGAAAACTGTAACGTACAAGATCAGGAACAACTTCTTGCCAGCAGCAATCAGGCTAGTGTACACTACAAACTCCAATTAAACTCCAAACAACAAACTGCTTGCATTGCACGAGGGACTCCTGGCTTTGTTTTGTTTTCCACTTTATTGTTTTTTTTTAATTTATTGAACTGTTTTTTTATTTGCCTATCTTGTTATCTATTGAATACTGCGTTTACAAACCTGTTGTGCTGCTGCAAATAATAATAATTTAATTGTTCATCTGACAATAAAATACTCTTGACTATTGACATGATGCTCTTGTTTGCATATTCTCCATGTTGCACCAGAGAATAATTACTCCATCAAGTTTCCTTACCTCTGGCCCAGGTTGTAAACCATCGATTTGAGGATTTAATCATTCCACCTCTCCCCCAACCAGCTTGTCTTGTGATTAATAATAGCAATAATTATAATAGCATCAATATTTATGTAACATTTATGGCAATCAAAATTGCAGCCCTATTATGAAAACGGCCATAACTAAAACATTGTCTGAACAGCATTAAAAGCTTGTTAATCTGGGCATTATCCCATTGCTGTTTTGGGAGCTTGGTTTTCGTGGTTATTACAACAAATACACTTCAAAATTACTTTATTGACTGACTGTCGAGTACTGGGGCCACCAGTGTCCGAAAGGGTTGGGCTATAACTGCAAATGTTAGTTCCTTTTTATCATTGCAATTGAGGATAATTTCCCAAAGCAAATGAAAAAGTTCAGATCCGAACTCATTGCAACTGAGGTGGGGTTGCTGGACGCCAGAGCTGGGAGGTTGATGATGGAGCCATGCTGATCTGGGGTAGACACAAAATGCTGGAGTAACTCAGCGGGACAGGCAGCATCTCTGGAGAAAAGGAATAGGTCACGTCCCAGGATGAAATCCTCATCATTGATCTGCTCCTGAGCCAGTCCATTTACAGGTCCAAACAATGGGTTGCTAGCGGTTTATCCCGCGCCAACTACTGCCGATCTCTCAAGTATACATCCGTGCCGTATGTATACTACATACATAGCTGTCCCCTGGAGAGCGAGAGCGTGGTGCCCACTGGTCTCTTGCGACCCCTGGCACGGGTGGACGCTGCAGGAGCTGGAGTGGATCCAGGGCTGAGATGGCCATGTATTAATTAAAATTTGAATGTTGTAAATATATTATATGTGGATGAATCTATGCTTTTATAAAAAGGAATTTCAACCCACACTGCAGGTATCAAGCTTGTGCCACACATTCACGGAGAGACTCAGTGGATCAGATTGCAAATGTGGAGGAAAGTAGTGGGGAAAAAACTGGCAAGTGGTAGGTGAACACAGGTGAGGAGGGGATGTTTGGCAGATGGTGACAAGGGATAACAATGAAATGGATACAGAAGAGTGATAGATAAGAAGTCAGAGGAAGAATGGAATGTAAAGCCGGAGGGAACGGTCGGGAGTAGAGAAGGATTGGGGAAGAGAGTAAGGGGAGGGGGGTCAGAGTAGGGAGGGGTGAGAGTTTGCCCTGGAATTTAAAATTGTAGCGGGTGGGTGTGAAAGTGGGATAACATAAAACTAGTGTGATCGGCGTAGACTCGGTGGGCCGAAGGGCCTGTTTCCCAGCTGTATCTGTTCAATTGAACCAAAAGCATTAAACTCATCATTGAGCACCTGAATTTGTTGACTGTTACTCGGGAAGGCGCCACAGTACCACAGTGCACCCGCGGGGTACACACACATTCGGATTAGTTTTGGCCAGGAATGTTTTAGTGAAAATATTCGTGAATTAAGGTTCAAGAGTGTTTTATTATCGTAAAGTCCCGAATTGGAACAATGAAATGCTTCCTTGTAGCAGCAGCAGCAGCAGCAGCAGCAGCAGCAGCAGCAGCAGCAGCACATATACAGAATATTATGTAACAACCATAATAAGCAACAACGTTCCGTGTTTTTGAGAGATGTTTCTATGTTGTCTACAAGGGCCGTGAGCTGGGCGGCAGTCTCCTCGCCTGGAGATCGGGACATCAGGTGCACGCAGCTTTGAACAAGCGCCGCATTGGGCGGGCGAGCGGTCCTTCCATCCAAAGCAAATGATCTGAATGTGGGGTCTTTTGATACCCACATAGCTTCTCGGTCCCTCTCCCCCCCCCCTTCGTTCTCCGACTAGTTTCACTGTCCTCCTGATTAAATTGTACTGATTGTACGTCTCCTTGTCACCTTCCCCTCAGCTAACAATGAACCATTTCCTTCTACTTTGCACTGTCAATTACACACCTTTCCCTTCCATATCTCTAGTCTCCCTTTCCTCTGACTCTCAGCCTGAAGAAGGGTCTCGATTCGAAACGTCACCCATACCTTTTGGGTGGAAGATTGCAACCTTCACGTGGGCCGCTTCTTCTTGCGTATGGCGTGCAGAACCCAAAGTTGTAAGACAACGTGTTCTGTTTGATCTTCTGTTTGTGCACGCCAAGTTGATTGCATTCGGCGAAACAGGGTGGACCACGTGAAGGTTGCAATCTCCCACCCCCCTGTTTCGACCAATGCAATGCAATCAAATAAGATCAAATGGAACAAATGCTGCCTGTCCCGCTGAGTTACATAGATACCTAGATACATCGGCAATATGTGCAGGAGCAGGCCATTCGGCCCTTCGAGCCAGCACCGCCATTTACTGTGATCATGGCTGATCATCCACAATCAGTACCACGTTCCTGCCCTCTCCCCATATCACTTGATTCCGCTAAAAATGTATCCAGTGAATCGACCTCCACTGCCTTCTGAGGCAGAGAATTCCACAAATTCACAACTCTCTGTGTGAATTTTTTTCCTTGTCTCAGTTCTAAATGGCCTACCCCTTATTCTAAAACTGTGGGCCAATTCCTTAATAATTGTATATGTTTCTATAAGATCCCCTCTGTCCCCTAGTACATCTGGGAGATTGTATATGTCTTCCTTAGTGAAGACAGAACTAAAGTACCTGTTCAACTCATTTCCTTGTTCCCCATAATAAATCCTCCCTTTTCTGTCTTCAAGGGACCCACATGTGTCTTAACTATTTTTTTTCTTCTTCACATACCTAAAGAAGCTTTTACTATCCTCCTTTATATTCTTGGCTAGCTTACCTTCTTTTCTCCTGGTATTGCCTTTTAAGTTATCTTCTGTTGATCTTTAAAAGTTTCCCAATCTTCTGGCTTCCCGCTCATCTTTACTATGTTAATACGTCTGTCTTCTCTTTTATTTTTATACTGTCCTTGACTTCCCTTGTCAGCCACGGTCACTTCTTACTCCCCTTAAAATCATTCTTCCTCTTTGGAATTAAATAATTCTGCATCTTCTGGATTATTCCCAGAAATACCAGCCATTGCTGTTCCACCATCATCCCTGCTAGGGTCCCTTTCCAGTCAACTTTGGCCAGCAACTCCCTCATGCCACCATAGTCCCCTTTGTGCAACTGCAATACTGACACTTCCGATATTACCTTCTCCCTCTCAAATTGCAGATTAAAACTTACCTCCTAATGGTTCCTTTACTTTGAGTTCCCCTATCAAATCCGGTTCATTATACTACAATAAATCCAGAATTGCCTTCTCCCTGGTAGGCTCCAGTACAAGGTGCTCTAAGAATTCATACTCTAGAAACTCGCTTTTTTGGGGTCCAGTACCAACCTGATTTTCCCAGGATACCTGCATGTTGACATCTCCCATAACCACCGTAGCATTACCTTTGTTACGTGCTAATTTTAACTCCTGATACAACTTGCACCCTATCTCCAGGCTATTGTTTTGGGGCTTATAGATAACTCCCATTAGAATATTTTTACCCTTACAATTTCTCAGTTCTATCCATACTGACTCTACATCTCCTTACTCTATGTTACCCCTCGCAAGGGACTGAATTTCATTCCTCATCAACAGAGCTACCCCACCCCCTCTGCCCACCTGTCTGTCTTTTGGATAGGACGTATACCCTTGAATATTCAGTTCCCAGCTCTGGCCCTCTTGCAACCATGTCTCTGTAATTCCCACAACATCATACTTACTAATTTCTAACTGAGCCTCAAGCTCATCCACTTTATTTCTTAAACTTTGCATTCATATATAACACTTTTAATTCGGTATTCACCTCCCCTCTCACACGGTTCCTATTTCACCTGACCTTACTCTCCTACCCCTTCTTGAACTTTCCATCCCATTAATTCGGGTATCTTTCGAAACTTTTCCTGTACTCTCTTCCTCTTTAACTCCATCCTTCCTCCAAATTTGTCAACCTCTCTCCCCCGCTGTTTAGTTTAAACCCACCCGTGCAGTGCTAGCAAACCTGCCTGCATTTTGTGTATCTTCGGTATAAACCAGCATCTGCAGTTTCCTCCTGCACATCTATAGTTTGGATATTCATTTATTGTCCTTCAAAGATAGACACAGAAAGCTGGAGTAACTCTCCGGGTCAGACAGCATCTCTGGAGGAATTGGTGACGTTTCGGGTCGAGAGCCTTCTTCAGAATGAGAGTCAGGGGAGAGGGAGACGCAGAGATATAGACGGTGATATAGAGAGATAGAGAAAGATATGCAAAAAAGTAACGATGATAAAGCAAACAGGACATTGTTAGCTCCCTCCGCAACTCCCTTGTCAATTCTTCCCTTCCCTCCCGTACCACTCCCTCCCCGGGCACTTTCCGTTGCAACCGCAAGAAATGCAACACCTGTCCCGTTACCTCCCCCCTCGACTCCATTCAAGGACCCAAGCAGTCGTTCCAGGTGCGACAAAGGTTCACCTGTATCTCCTCCAACCTCATCTACTGCATCCGCTGCTCTAGATGCCAGCTGATTTACATCGGTGAGACTAAGCGGAGGTTGGGCGATCGTTTGGCCGAACACCTCCGCTCAGTCCGCAAGAACCTACCTGAACTCCCGGTGGCTCAGCACTTCAACTCCCCCTCCCATTCCCAATCCGACCTCTCTGTCCTGGGTCTCCTCCATTGCCAGAGTGAGCAACACCGGAAATTGGAGGAACAACACCTCATATTCCGCCTGGGTAGCCTGCGTCCGGCGGGCATGAACATTGAATTCTCCCAATTTTGCTAGCCCTTGCTGTCTCCTCCCCTTCCTTAATCCTCGAGCTGTCTCCTCTCATCCCCCCGCCCTCGGGCTCCTCCTCCTCCCTTTTTCCTTCCTTCTCCCCCCCCCCCCCCCCCCCCCCCCCCCCCCCCCACCCCCTATCAGTCTGAAGAAGGGTTTCGGCCCGAAACGTCACCTATTTCCTTCGCTCCATAGATGCTGATGCACCCGCTGAGTTTCTCCAGCATTTTTGTGTACCATTGTTAGCTGTAGGATAGGTGAGAACGAGTTGCAGACTATCAGACTCAACAAGACGACTTTGAAGCTGGTACGTCGTGTGTGGGAAAGGGACGGAGAGAGAGGGAATGCAGGGGTTACTTGAGGAGAACCCAATACACAGGTTGTAAGCTGCCCAAGCGAAATACCGTGCATCATTTACTTCTGCCGCTTTCTTATATCTCAATTCCAAGTTATTTGGGCAGGGTTTTGCCCTTGGTTTGGGCAGGTTTGTGTAAAGTGTGCCACACAACGACGGAGATTGTGTTTTTTTTAATGAAAACTGACTTTTATTTACATATTCCGTAAGTACAAAGTAATAGTGTACAATACTTGTTATATACATTATATTACCGTCACGTAAAACTATAGTCGATGGCGTTATATGAACCCATACATTAAAAAAATGCTCGGCGCATGCTTCATGACACAAAGGCGAGGAGATAACGGACCCCTTGCTGCTGATGAGGTTTAAGATGGGTAACAGAGGGCGTCCAAATAAAAGCGACCATTTCAGTCATTAACTAAACTGGAGGACGGCTCTGGTTTTGCTCGCGGGTTAAAGTATTTTAGTGAAGTCCATTGAATTGCCAATATCCAGCGGCATCTGGTCCGGGACTTGCTTCAGGGTGTCAGAGAACTCAGAGAACTACCAGTAACCAGAAGGAAAAGCGCGGAGAGCGTTCAATGCTTGAAGGGGCACAGGTAAGGCATTGGACCAGGGTCGATATCAGCACATGCTCACACCCATCGCGCCAGCTTGGACCGAAACCCAGGCGCAGAGGACACATTACCATTGCCAAAGTTAACAACTTTTGCTTTTTCTATTGTTGATGGGTTATTTTAAATATAAGTATTCACGAAACAAGCGAATTAAGATTACCCGACGGTTTCGCGGTAGTTGGCAATTGTGCCGAGTTTGGAGCGAGTTTCTTAATGTACAGAGGGGGTCACTGCGACTCGCTGTGTCCGGGTTAGCTTGAAGGAGTGCTGGGCTTTTAATGTCTCTGGGATATTACCCGCTGGTTCAAACTGCCGAGCCCTCGACCCCCATCCGTTACACACTCTCTCTCTCTCCAACTCATCATTTAAAGAAATAACACAAATAAGCGCCCTGGAGAATCGTCTTGTGTGTGGAGCCCTCTCTCCAGTCTCACACCAAAGACGTGACAATTGGGATCTTGCTGTTCTCGTCGACCCAAGGCTGCAGGTTCTGCAGCGCGTACAGCGACGAGTTGTGGAGGCAAAGTGGGTCGGGCTGAATGGAGTCGTTGAGGGACTTCTGGAAGGCGTCGTGTTGAAGCTGTAACATCAGTCTGTTGGCTTGCTGCCTCTCGGCTTCTCTCTCTTCCGCTGTCTGCCGCCTGCGTGAGAAAAAGACACAACAGCGCCGTTAGATCAGAGGCCAGCCCTGAAGATAGACACAAAAAGCTGCTCGAGTCAGCGAGAGTCAGGCAGCATCTCTGGAGAAAAGGAATAGGTGATGTTTCGGGTCGAGACCCTTCTTCAGACTGAGAGTCAGGGGAAAGGGAGACGAGTGATATAGACGGTGATGTAGAGATAGATAGAACAAATGAATTAAAGATATGCAACAAAGTAACGATGATCGAGGAACCAGGCCAATGTTAGCTGTGTGCGAGGTGAAAACCAGACTCAACGTGACGACTGAAACTGGTAGGATAAGGGTGGATCCCAGTCAGAGGGTGAAGGATTGGGACCTGTACATTCAGTTGCTGACTATCTCTCCTTGCCGCTTTGTACCAAGTAGCTGCGTTTCTCCACAATAGTCCACGTTATTAATAGCCCCAATGTAATGCCAAGCCTCCAGCAAACGGTTGTCCAAGATATCTCAGAAATAATAAATGAATTCTGATAAACGGAATTGTTTGTGTAACTGTGCGGGGTGGGGGATTCTGATCTAAGTGAATCTACCGCACTCACCCCCATCTCGCTCCGAGACCAACTCATGGCATCGTCTGTCCTTCCACCCACTGCCGCCCAGAGATCATCATCTTGATCCTTGTTGCCGCCCGCTCAATCTACAATCCCGTTACATCCGCTTATTAGCGCCACGCAACAGATATTTGAGTTTAGTTTAGTTTAGAGATACAGCGCTAAAGGTACAGGCCCTTCGGCCCACTCAGTCAGCACCGACCAGCGATCCTCCCACAGCGCACACTCGGAACAATTTACACTTATACCTTGCCAATTAACATACAAACATGCCCGTCTTTGGAGTGTGGGAGGAAACCGAAGATCCTTCTAATAATTCCGAGTTTAGCCACGCCGCGAGCACCTTTATTTAATTATCATCAATACTCCCGATACACTTTTTGTTGCAGTAACCATCAGTGTCCGCTGTCTCCCTACTATCTCATTTAATTTCCCCGGATTCAAATATTTGTTCCGCTTTCCCGAAACAAAAATAGTTTGTCCTGACCTCGACCCAACCATACAGTCAGGAAGATCAATCCTTGGCTACTGGCGTTCATTGTACAACTTAAACTCTTCCCTCGTCCTCGCATTGAACATTTATCACGCTGTCTGACGGAGGGTCCATCCATGTCCTCCAGTGTGGGGTTTCTCCGGGTGCTCCGGTTTCCTCCCACGCTCCGCGGACGTGCAGGTCTGTAGGTCAATTGGGTTGGCAAAATTGTAAATCGTCCCTAGTGTGTGTAGGATGGTGTTACTGTACGGGGTCGGCGCGGACTTGGTGGGCCAGAGGGCCTGTTTCTGCACTGTATCTCTAAAAACAAAGATGCTGTCTGACCCGCTGAGTTCTTCCAGCAGTTCCTTGTGTCTCCATTTAACACAACGACTGGCCAGCTCGGCCGGCACTCTCTCAGCAACTTCTCGGGAGTATAATTTAATTGAATTCCTAAAGGGAGAAAATCTCCCGTTCAATTCATACCCGCGTCTTCCCAAACAGTAAAAACAACACTCGTGGTGTAAAATATTCACAACTTCTTCGACTGATTCACATTCAGGAAACAAGCGTCAATGACCCGCTTCCCAAAACACAAGCCACAAATCTCGAAAGCAGGAAATTGCCAGAAATGTCACGTTTATTGGCCAACAATAGCGACTGAAGCAGATTAGCCAAATCATGAGGGGGGGGGGGGGGGGGGGCGGGCACCTGTAAAATGAAGCTACCGTCCAAGTCCAGCCCAGGCTTGCAACGTGACAGGCACACTGCGTGGAGTCTGCGTCTGATAAAGCGGCGGTAGGCACAAAATACTGGAGTAACTAAGCGGGACAGACAGCATCTCTGGAGCAAATGAATAGGTGGCGAGTCGAGACCCATCGCCAGACAAGCGGTGAATGGGTTAACAATCACGGTGGCGTGGCGGATCTCCCGGTGGCTCAGCACTTCAACTCCCCATCCCATTCCTAATCTGATTTTCTGTCCTGGGCCTCCTCCGTTGGCAGAGTGAGGCCCAGCGCAAACTGGAGGAACAGCACCTCATATTTTGCTTGGGTAGTTTACACCCCAGCGGTATGAACATTGACTTCTCTAACTTTAGATAGCCCTTGCTTTCTCTCTCCATCCCCTCCCCATCCCCGCTCTCCCACCAGTCTTACTGTCTCCGACTACATTCTATCTATGTCCCACCCACTCCCCTGACATCAGTCTGAAGAGGGGTCTCGACCCGCAACGTCATTCATTCCTCTCCAGAGATGCTCCTCACCCGCTGAGTTACACCAACATTTTGTGTCTACCGTCGATTTTAAACCAGCATCTGCAGTTCTTTCCTACACATTTTGACCGGACTTTACTGACTTTACTTTGCATTAAACGTTATTCCCTTATCTTGTATCTATACACTGTAAATGTCTCAATTGTAATCACGTATTGTCTTTCCGCTGACTGGAAAGCACGCAACAAAAGCTTTTCACTGTAGCTCGGTCCACGTGAAAATAAACCAAACTGAAACTAAATAAGGACAATTATAACAGCGTGAAGGTGGAGTTATCTAAGATGCACTAGGGAAATAAGCTAAGAGACAGCTCAGTAGATACAAGTCGCACACATTCAAACAGCACTTAGATAGTAGGATTCCGCGAGGAAGAGGCACAAACGGAGCATTACAAAGGAGGTCAAGGAAAATATTACATATAATATTAGGGCATACAAATTAACAAGAACTGATGGTAGACCAGGAGACTGGTTAATTTTGTAGGAAGACATTGTAGTCTGAAGAAGAGTCTCGACCCAAAACGTCACCCATTCCTTCTCTCCAGCGCGTTCCCGCTGAGTTACTCCAGCACTTTGTGCCTATGACAGTTTTTAAAAAATATAGCAAACGACCATAAAGTCCCTAAGAAGGGAGAACTTTGATTTTGAGAGAAAACATGCCCAATATCAAAGCAATATTAAAGCATGGTGTCTGTGGATATAGAAACAGAAATGGCAGCCAAGGTAGCTTTGGAACATCTGGAGAACATTGCTGGTGGTAGAGTTACTGCCTTGCAGCGCCAGAAACACGGGTTCCATCGTGACAGGGTTTGTACGTTCTCCCCGTGTCCGCGAGGGTTTCCTCCCACACTCCAAAGATATCATTGTAAATTGTCCCTAGTGTGTGTAGGATGGTGTTAATGTGCGGGCATCGCTGGTCGGCGCAGACTCGGTGGCCGAAGGGCCCGTTTCCCCTACAGGAAACAAAGCCGCGGCAGACTTACTTCAAAAACAAATCCATTCAATATAGAGCAGGTCATCGTCAGGACGTTATAAGGCGATGGGTTCTGTATTCTTCTTAAGGGCCTGTCCCACTTACGTGTCCTTGCCACGCAAATTACGCGATCCCGTGGTCGCGTTGAGGCGTACGGGCATCGTATGTCCGCGCGGAGCCGGTCCCACTGTGAAGCGCGGAAGGGTGTGTAGTTGTGCGTGACATCGCGCGGGGTTCCAAAATGTTTGTAGCGAACAAAATCTTCGCACGCCAACGGCTTGTCGCGGAACTGAGAGCCAAAGTGGGACAGGCCCAAGACCCTGGCGCGACGCAACGTCTCACCTCCAACAGCAGCAGAAGCAGGCAAACGATCGCCGAGCTCGGCCTGGGGCTCACGGCCGTTGCGGTCCGGATCCGCCCCCACTTCTACTCCCAGAGCGGGGCCAAGATGATTGAAGATAGACACAAAATGCTGGAGTAACTCAGCGGGACCGGCAGCATCTCTGGAGAGAAGCATTAGGTGACGTTTCGGGTCAAGACCCTTCTTTTCAGACTGAAGAAGTCTCGACCCGAAACATCATCCATTCCTTCTCTCCAGAGATGCTGCCGGTCCTGCTGAGTTACTCCAGCATTTTGTGTCCATGCGATGGGTCGCATGGAATCGTACGCGACCTTCGCGGGACCGTCACGGCTCAACGCGACCACGAGGTCACGTAATTTGCGTGCCAAGGATATGTAAGTGGGACAAAAGATAGAGGAGGCAGGGGTGGAGTTGGAGTGCGTATTGAAAGAGTGAAGAAGCTCTTCAACTGATTCAGTTGGACCCCCCCCCCCCCCCCGCTCAACTCTTCCTCGACATTTCGCCAATCCATGTTGAAATGCTACCCGTGAATCTGCTTTTCTGGACAGTGCATTGGGGATCACAAGGACCGTTGAGCAAAACCTCCGTGTATCGCCTCGGCTTCTGTCACCGTCGTCTTAAATCGGCGTTGTTCTGTTACCGAGTACGGGTTTCCTTCACTCTATTAAAACCATACAATATTATGAACACCTTTAAAGAAACCTCATCTCGATCCTCTCTGTTGTAAGGAAACCAATCTCTCTGGATAACCGAGGGCTTTCAAACCGGCACCATGATTCATTTTTCTCGTCCCGAGACCACTGTAGGCTTGCTGGAGTCAGTGTACCCCAGGAACTGAACGTAGTAACTGAACGTAGTATACCGAAGTGGGAATGGTTGAGAGCTTCAGGTTCTTAGGGTAAATATGACCAACACTCTGTCCTGGTCCAGCCATACTGAAGGGCAAAAAAAGCACAGCAATACCTGTATTTCCTCCTAAGGAAAGGACTAAGGAATTTCGGTGTATCATCAACCAGTATTACCAACCTCTAGAGATGCATTATAGAAGTGTTATGTGGGAATACATCAGTTTGGTTTGGGAACAGCTCTGTCCAAGACTGCAAGAAATTGTGAATGCAGTCCAGTCCAACACTCAAACCAAACTCCCCACCATTGACTCCATCAACATGCCTCTTCTGGAATGCAGCCTACATATCCTCTTCTCCCCACTCCCATCAGGTAGAAGGCACCAAGGATGGACAGCATGTAATACCAGACCCAGGAAGAGTTTCTTCCCCTCTGTTATCAGCCTTGTGAATAAGCCTGCCATAAGCTAGGGTGTAGTCTCAATCTTCCAATCTACATCATTGTGGATTTTGGATGCATTCTCTTGGACTATACCAATCCACTGCTGGACATTATCATCTGCACTCTGGTATCTTTCTCTTTGCTCTACCTGTTGTATTTCTGGATGGTTTGATTGTGTTTATGCATAGCATTATCTAATTGAATTAGATAGCTTGCTAACAAAAGCTTTTCATTGTACATTGGTCCATGTGACCCTAATAAACCAATAACCAATACCATTTTATCAAGATTCAGAACTCATGGGCGGCACAGTGGCACAGCGGTAGATTTGCTGCCTTACAGCGCTTGCAGCGACAGAGACCCGGGTTCGATCCTGACTATGGGTGCTGTCTGTATGGAGCTTGTACGTTCTCCCCTTGACTGCGTGGGTTTTCTTTGAGATCTTTGCTTTCCTCCCTCACTCCAAAGACGTACAAGTTTGTAGGTTAATTGGCTTAGTATAAGTGTAAATTGTAGCTTGTGTGTGTAGGGTAGTGTTAATGTGCGGGGATCACTGGTCGGTGTGGACTCGATGGGCAGAAGGGCCAGTTTCCGCGCTGTATCTCTAAACTAAATTAAACTAAACTAAACTAAACCAGCAGACACCTTGTTTTCACATTCTGTGACTCTCACTAAAGTCAAACATCCTCAATAATTTAAACCAAGATTTTCAAAATCCTTCCATTTCTGGAAATGTAATATATACACACCCATATGTCTCTTTTCCTGCATACCTTATAAAATCGTGCCATCTAGTTTATATTGCTTCTCCTTATTTTCATGCTTAAATATATTGCTTCCCATTTTCCTGCATTCATGTTTATTGCCCATTTCACCAGCTAGACTCGACTCTTTCCATCATCCCCATTATTTGGCACATTTCTTTCATACAGTCTGCAAATGCTGTAAGTATGCGCTGTATACTCAAACATGTTTGCATCACACATAAATATGTATCAGGAATAGTAAATGTCCCAATAACAACTCCCCAGAATGGCATTATTTACTTTAGTTCAAAACATCTGATCAAAAGTAATCTCTGTTATTCCCCTTGGCCATATTTTATGAATATTCCCACTGTACCTTTGATCCCATGACTGTTAATTTTGCAAATAAGCTTGTCATGTGCTGCTTCACCACATTTGATTTTGAACCCATATTCATATCATTCACTGCTTTCCCATCAACCCCACCCAATATGCCATCAAAATCTGAATGATATTAAATTGAAGGATGTGCACAAAAATAAAGATCTACAGGGTATACAAATATTGCTACCAAATTTATGTAGACTTCCTTTATTAGCCCAAACTTTTCCTGAACTATTGTCTCTTCCATTCTCCACATCACAGATAATTGGATGGCAGTTGCTCCATTTATTCCTCTCATTTTTAATTTAGCATACACCATGCCCACCATCCTGTAGCCTGACACTGTTCCCATATCAAAAGAGGATTGCAAGATTGAAACATGAGCCTCCTCAATACCCACTCTTAGTTCACTCACTCATCATCTTGGAGAACGGGTATTTCTTTATTTTACCCTCAATAATTATACCTCTGCCTTTGCATTCTCTCCAATCTAGTGAAAGCAGGAAGCATATTCTAAAGGTAAGGTACACAAAAATGCTGGAGAAACTCAGCGGGTGCAGCAGCATCTATGGAGCGAAGGAAATAGGCAACGTTTCGGGCCGAAACGTTGCCTATTTCCTTCGCTCCATAGATGCTGCTGCACCCGCTGAGTTTCTCCAGCATTTTTGTGTACCTTCGATTTTCCAGCATCTGCAGTTCCTTCTTAAACATATTCTAAAGGTACCTGGACCATGCTTCCTGCCTCTCTAAGGACATTCCTTCGGATGACCTTTGGCCCAAGCCTTGCTCCAACTAGACATTTACACTGAAGATAGGCACAAAAAGCTGGAGTAACTCAGCGGGTCAGACAGCATCTCTGGAGAAAAGGAATAGGCGACGTTTCGGGTTGAGACCGTTCTTCAGACTGAGAGTCAGGGGAAAGCTGATTACACTGAATGTACACTGGCCGCAAATCTATTTTGATAGGCCCTCCTCCCCAACCCACCTCACACCTTTCCAAATTTTATAGCTCCTTTCCACTTTCCATATTCAGCTTATTTCCTTCCTGTGTAGATAAACTTTAATTACGATGAGATATTTTTGTCTAATTTGGACTTCTATTTCTTCAGTCATTTGGGGAGCTCGAATTGAATGGAATGATTGTGATTTAACCGATAAGAGAGTTGGGGGAGAGACTGAATACGAGCGAGTGGTTTGAATAATTGAATAGGAGTGATTGAATAGGGGTGACTGGGAGACAGTCAAAAGGAAGCAAAAGTAAGTGTGAATCGGAAGGACCATTGACCATTGTGTGGGAGAGATTCCATTGACCTTGGAGTCTGAGAGGAGGAGTGATTGAAAGAGGTGTTAGTGTCTGGAACCTTTATTTTGTAATTTATGTTTCGACCATTGTTCCAAGAATGGGGAATGTCTCTGAGAAGGATCGATCAAACACATTAGAAAGCCCAATAAGGATAATTTGCGGGGAGCTTCCAAATGAAGCGGATTGACTGAGAGGATTATCGGGGAAATTAAATGCAATTTTGCAAGACAAACTTTGGCCGTTGGGGGGACTAAAGTCTTTAATAGGGATAAACTATATAGATTAATAGGGATAAACTATATAGATTAACTATATAGATAAACTATATTTTTAACAATCGTTAAAAAATATGGAAATAGTGAGGAAGGAAACAAGTTAATTGGGATGTGGAGGATATTCTTCACTAAAAGAAAAACAAATAAAGAACTTGTTTTGCTATCCACCCTAAGAATGGCGGCTTGTAAATTGGGAAGAGGAGAAAACGATAGAACTGATCCTTCTCAGAACACTTCAGAGCGGGGACAGGGAGAATTAGTAAGCCAACAGCAGGAGCAGGTGCAAGTGCAGGTGCAGGAGCAGGAGGGAGGCACACGGGAGGAGTCAGCATTATCTTCGGCTCCTCCCCCTAAATTTAAATCTGAAATAGAGGCATCGGGGAGAGATCTTCTATCTCCTATGCTTGCCCCACAGGTGGAGGACAGTAGGGGAAATCAAGGAGCTAGAAAGAAGACTCCATCGACATGGGTGCTGAAATTAATTAGGGATTCCAGTAGCGAGAGGATGAAAGAATCCTTATTGAAGTACCAGGATAAAACAAATAGCCTTTTAGGGGGTGAGAATGGGGGAGAATATGGATGGATTGATCCGGACATGGATAATATTATTATGTCAGAACAATTCACCACGGAAGGGGATTTAGTAAGGACTCCCCGTAGACAATGTGTTTGTAGGGAGATGCCCGCATCAGGTATAAATGTTCCCCAGACCACAGACAGTCAGATATCAGGGCAGCCTGGTTCAACTGCAGCCCGGAGATTAGAGGTTCGAATAAAAGAAATAAGAACAGACGAGGATAAGAAGGAAGAAGACCTCAAGGCCTGGATAGACCACCCATTCAAAGAACTGACCTTTCCTCGGTTTGGCTGGCGAGGTTATAGAGCGATCTGGCCCGATCAGTGTTACAGTTGTGGGGGATTGGGACACTGGAGTCGGTCGTGTCCCATGAGAGAATATTATCAGGAAGGAAGGGGGCAGAGAAGGAGGCCATGGGGTTACAGAAACCGATGGATTCCAAGAGGGGACCGAGACTCTTGGGACCCTGAAGGTAGAGGACGAGGCCACTGGCAGGGGGATCAGGGGGAAGGGACATTTCAGCAATCCAACCCATTTTGGTAACCCTGACCTGCCAGTTAACAGCAATACCATCTATTAAAATTAAAGGCATCCTCACATGGCCTGAGAAACAGCACTATACATTAAAAAGAACACCACCCCTTCCAAGTAGGAGGCGATACATAAAATCCTATTCTAAAGAAACCCTCGCTGAAACATAGTAGCTAGCATGAGAAGGGATGGCAACTAAGGAATGGAAATGGCACTAGGGAGAAAAGAAACAAACTTACCGTGCAGGGGAAAGAAGATATTGAATTAATGTGTTACTGAGTTTGTGCCTGCAGGACAGTATATCGACGAGAGAGTATCTGGGGAGTGAGGTAAAAGAATGCACCATAACGGGAAGAAGACAGCAAAAGGTAATGCAGCACTCCAGAAACAGGTGACCAGCAGGAGGAACTGATACTGTCCTGCCCCTTTAAGATATTTGGGAGTGCCAGCAGGCAGAGCAATATGCTCCTCAGTATCCCTACTCCCTAGTAACTGAAACCACAATCAGAAAGGAAGAAGAAAAGGACCTACCCTAGTGCCCAACTTTAATATCACCTAGCTATAGGAGAATAAAGGACACTTTAATCATCTTTGAAAGAAACAACACCGACAACCTATAACGACTTCTGGGACAAGCCTCACTTTAATGGACTGACTTCAAATAAAAAACCATTCCTCTGTGGTTTGGAGTAAAATACCTGAATTGCGTCTAAATTATGGGTATTAGAAATCTATATTACTAAAAGTCTGATCTTGACCGCTTTTGGCCCACTGTGCTGCGATTTCCAAGGGAACGCCACCACCTACGACCGTCATTTCTGGCCACCTCGCTCAGAGCCCCCCTCCGCCTTCCGGGACCAGAGGATTTTTCCCATCAATGAAAAATCAGAGAGATATTAATGTTTTTTAAAAAGTTGCCATTCTCTCTGCTGCCCCTGCTGGAGGGAGGGGGAGGGACTATAAAACCAGGAAGTGCTGTGCCTCAGTCTCTGCAAGATGGAGGAAGCCATCTCTCTGAGTTCTGAATAACACTGAACACATGTCTACTCAACTGTGAGAGCCCTTAATGTGGTTTGAAAATGAAAATATGGTTGGTTTGAAGTAAAAAGGCACTGCCTGCAAATGTTTGTTTGGGGGGTTTGGGTTGAAGTGAAAAGGCACTGCCTGCAAATGGTTGTTTGGAGGGGTTGGGTTGAAGTGAAAAGGCACTGCCTGCAAATGGGTGTTTGTCTAAACTGGACAACTTCCTGTTTGCACTATATTGATTTTAGATAAAACGCTACCACTTACGGCTGTGATTTTTGGCCATCTTACTCAGTTCCCCTCCTCTCATCAGGTGCAGAGGATTCTTCCCATCAATGAAAAACAAAAGTGTTATTAGTGTTTAAAAAATGTTGATAATCTCTCTCCTGTCAATCACACCATGAAGGCCACACCTTTTCTGGTGGGAGGGGGAGGGATTATAAAACCGGAAGTGTGGGTGTGGCTCAGTCGCTGCATGATGGGGGAGGGAGAGGTCACGACTCTGTCTGAGCTGTGAATCAACTGAACACACTGAATGTCTACTGTGTGGTTTTATGGTGGTTTTTATGGTGGTTTCACCCTGCTTGAAATAGTATGAAACTGCATTTGAATGTGGTGGCCTTGCACAAAATGGTATGAAACTGCATTTGAATGTGGTGTTGTTGCACCCTGCATGAAATGGTATGAAACTGCATTTGAATTTGGTGGCCTTGCACCATCCTTGAAATGGTATGAAACAGCACTTGAATTTTGTGGCCTTGCACCCTGCTCGAAGAGGTAAGAAACTGCACTTGAATTTGGTGGCCTTGCACCCTGCTTGAAATGGTAGGAAAATGGATTTGAATTTGGTGGCCTTGCACTCTGCTTGAAATGGAATTTCAAGGAATAGCCGTGAGTCAACTGCCAGCCCACCAGCCGTGAGTGAGCTGCCAGCACATCAAGCTTGAGGGACTGAGCTGCCACCCCAAGAATCCATTTGGCCCACAATGTCCATACTAGCCCTCTGGAGACCAGTAGTAACTGCAGCCAACAACACCCATACCAGCACTCCAGAAAGCCCCCCCCCCCCCCCCCCCCCCCACTGGCCACCAATATTGGAATTGGTGGAAGGTGGAATGTAGCATTGGGGAACCAGCCCTCCCGTGTGAACATGGGACCCAACGGGTCCCACATAGTCTAGTAATTTTATAAATTTTGAATTCGGTCTTGAAATTGTACGATGATGAATTGGAGGGACTTTAAAAAAATTTGAGATTTGAAATAGACTTGTGGAATCTGGTTTAGGAACAATTGGAGTTTGATTATTAACTGACATTGTTTTATCTCATCCTTAGAAAGGCAGACAAAGATTGTTCAAAGGGCATCAAGAAGGATGGAACTTGGGAAGATCTGGTAACATGGAATTATTTAAGGAATATGAGTTGGAATTAGAATTGGGATTAAAACTGGAATTAAAATTGAAAATTAAAATTGGAATTGAAATTGAAATTGTAGTGGAATTGGAAATGGTCAAAACAGGAACTGTGAGCAGCAGGACTTCCCTTTAAGAGACCCGACTAAGGAATTATTCAGTAGTTAAGAACTAGTACCAGTGAGAACCCATAGACAAAGAACGAAGCCAACATAGTAGAGAATTAACATTGTAACGAGTTACTATAGTGAGGAGTGCATACATAAATAGGAAGAGGTACTGGAGGAAAGACTTGGTAAACTGCAGGGAGAAACTTGAATTGTATTGAGAATAGCAGAGCCGATGCATTTGAATTGTTTAACCCTTGATGGTAAAGCGGCTTCTATTATCAAGGTGGAAAGAAATTGTCCTTGGATTTGGCATTCTTGATTGGATTTAGGATAAAATTAATAGCAAAGGAAATTGATTGTTTAAATTTGAACAGTTGGGAATTCCACAGGAATTGGAATGGAATTGTATTATCAGCTTCAATGCTGTGGAAAGAGAAGGATGAGATGGGCATTGACATTTGAAATAGTAAATTGAAGGCTGAGACTGAATTTGGTTAAATTGGAACATTTATCATGGTTTGCTTTAAATTAGAGTCCCGCCTGTAGGGAAATCTGGACTGAACCCAGCTGAAATTTATATTATTACCCATCATCAGATATACATATTATAATCATCGTGTGAGTATGAAGATGGCTAATTAGTTTCAATCACAGAATAATAAAGAGCATATTAGTGAACAGAATAGGAATAGGGAATATAATAGGGTCGAATAGGGATAGTATTGTTAATCTGTGGGAAAGAATGAGTGCATGATGGTAACTTGCTTTGTCCCAAGTTTAATTTCTCGATTTTAGGTTTGACTGTGGAAAGTGATGGAAGAATGGGCAGCAACACAGATGGAGGGAATTCGCACCCACAAAAACCCGGGAGGTGAGGACACCTCAGACAGAACTTGTGAAGTTATGCCCATGAAAACTCGGGACGCTTGGCAAGATTCTGGGAAGAAACATCATCATCTTGTGTTGCTGATAGATGGAAAATATAAAGAACACTTATGTATATCTGGTTGGCTGATTATTGAGCCATTTTGGTTATCATAAATGATGGGTTATCATTATGATAAAAAGGAAGGAATGTTAATCCTGGCTAAATCGGAGAGGCTAGGACTGCTGGGAGATTTGGTCAGTTTGGAGTAGCTCTCTGCAGAGCTGGGACAAGCTGCGAAGAGATGCCACTGTGTCTAGAGCTTAGATACAATTTGCAAGCAAAGAATGAGAACATCTGCAAGCCCTGTCAATTAGGTGCAAAATGCATAGAATGGATTGGATGACTGCAAACCAGACATACACCTTGTAAATCATTGTAAATAATGTTGCAGAGTTTGACTTTGCCAAGTGTTGATTGGGTGAGGTATTGAACCTTGTCTGGGTATCCTGTAGATCAATTTCTAAGTTGGCTTCCTTACGAAGTCCGTTTTGAATACAATGTATTGAGCTGTTGTATTATTGGGTTAGGGAAATGTCTGTTATGTATGGAGTTAATCGATATCTGTAATTGTGTTATTAAGAGACCACCCCCATGTGGTTCGGCCCCTCGAGGTCCCGGGACATATAAAAGTCCGCTACCACGAAGTTCAGCATCGATCTTCTGGGAGAGCGCTTGGGACTGCGTGAACTTCTGGAGTGTCTCTGTCTGAGCGAGGCCTAGAGGGCTTGATCAGGCAGATACGAGGATCGAACCCGCGGTGGGATAGGTACAGTAGTTGAACTGTAATGCGCTTTTGTTAAAATAACATTTAGTTGTTTCAAGTGCTTGATTCAGGGTTTTTACTGAAACTAGACTGGGGGGAAGCTTAGGAATGAGCAATTTACACTATATGGGTGTAGCTGAGGAATAAAAAATGAATGATTACCTCGATGGGATTGTTCTATAGATCTCCAAATAGTTAATGGGAAAGGGAAATAAGACAGGAGATTACAAGCAGATGTAAAATGAATAGGGTTGTCATAATAGGAGATTTTAAGTTTTCCAGAGCAGACTTGATGGGCCGAATGGTCTAATTTTGTTCCCGTGTTATATGTCATATATAGATTGGGACTGCCATAGAGTCAAGGGCAGAGGTGGGGTGAAATTTGTCAAATGTATTCAGGAAACTTTCTTCAGGCAATATGTAGAGGGATCGAGAGGGGAAGGGCAAAGCTATATCTATTCTTAGGAAATAGGACAGAGCAACTGACAGAAGAGGGGGGGGGGGGGGGCAAGCCGTTCTTATCCCTCCTTCTTACTGGAACACATTGACATTGCTCTTTCATCACCTGGCCTTTAAATGACTCCCACATGTCCTCTGTTGATTTACTCAATAGCAACTGATCCTAATTTACTCTCCTTAGCTCCTGCCTAATGACATTGTAATCTGCCTACCCCCAACATCCAGACCTGTTCCTATTCAATACAATCTTAAAACTGAAGTTATGATTACTATTCCCAAATTTTTTCTTCCAGTCTGAAAAGGACCCATTTATTCTAACTCGGTTTTCTATGGCACATGGTTGTCAATGCAGTCCCTCTTTAAAGGCCATTGTTCCACTCTAAGTTGTGCTATTTCATGGTTTGAAATTTCCAACAAATGTTTAACCCAGATCCACAGAATAATTTATCTGGCCTCTAGTTAAATGTTGATTATACCTCTGTTCCCACCGCTATTCTAAACCTTATGGTATGAGGGTCATTGTTCATCAAATGCTCTCCAACGCAAACTTCTTTCCAATTCCCCCTCTTCATTCTCCAGAACCAGATTCAGCTTATTCCTCCATGACCGTACTGGAAACACATTCGTCAAAAAGGAGACACAAGAGACTGCAGATGCTGGAATCTTGAGCAAAAAACGAAATGCTAGTGGAACTCAAAGTGTTTGGCAGCATCTGTGGAAGGAATGGAGAGCCACCGTTGCAGTGCAGTTTAGTTTAGAGATGCAACGTTGAAACAGGCCCTTCGGCCCACCAGGTCCGTGTCAACCAGTGATCCCCGCACATTAACACTATCCTACACCACACTAGGGATCATTTACACTTATACCAAGCCAATTAACCTACAGACCTGTACGTATTTGGAGTGTGGGAGGATATCGGAGAAAACCCATGCTGTCATGGGGAGAATGTACAAACTCCGTGCAGATGGCACCAGTAGTCGGGATCAAACCCGGGTCTCCGGCGCTGCTTTCGCTGTAAGGCAGAAACTCTACCACTGCGCCACCGTGACCGCTCAGGAACCCTACCTCTTGCAACGACGCCATTCCTTGTTTACAATTTTTCGGTCTCTGCCGCATCTGCTCCTAAAATGTGGCTTTCCACCCCAGGACATCTGAGATGTCCTCTTTCTTCTGTAGCAAGATTTTCTCTTTGTTATTCTAGATGGAGCACGTGTCTCTTCTGTGTTCTGCAGTTCCACTCTTGCTCCTCCTTCCCCAGGCAGAACAAATATAGAGTTCCCCTAGTCCTCACCTTTCACCTGACCAGCCTTTGCATCCAACCTATAGTTTACTAAGTCAACATGATCCCACCACCTGTCACGTCATTCCATTCTGACCCTTTTCCATTTTTCATCGAGAACACTCTCTACGCGACTCCTTGGTTCACTCATCCCTTCCCACCAACCCGCCCATTCCCCAGTCACTTCCCCCGCATGAGATGTAACACATGTCCCTGCACATCCATTTCCATCCATGGGCCCCAGCAGCCCTACAGGTGTGAAAAAGGTTCACACGCACATCTTCCTACCTGGTCTATTGTATCCGGCACTCCCGATGTGGCCTCCTTTACATAGCCAAGCCCAAGTGTAGCCTAGGCCTGTCCCACTTACGCGACCTTTACAGGCGACTACCAGCACCCATGATAGATCGCCGAAGTTTTCAACATGTTGCAAATTCAGCGGCGACCAGAAAGACAATACGACCCTTTGGAGACCTCTCATGACCATAGGAGACCTCTCACGCCCGTACAGGCTGTATGGTCGTGAGAGGTCTCCTATGGTCGTGAGAGGTCACCCACGACATGTCGCCAGGGGTCGCCTGTATGGTCGTGAGAGGTCTCCTATGGTCGTGAGAGGTCTCCAAAGAATCGTAGCGTCTTTCTGGTCGCCGCTGAATTTTTAACATGTTGAAAATTTCGGTGACCTATCACGGTTGCCAGCAGTCACCTGTAAAGGTCACGTAAGTGGGACAGGCCCTTAAGCAACCATTTCGCTGAACACTTGCACTGTTTGCCAAGGCTTCATTTGCTAACCATTTTAGCTTCCCTTCCCATTGACCTTTCTGTTCATTGCCAAAGTGAGGGCACACACAAACTGGGATGCATATTTCATTTGGTTATGAACATTGAATACTCCAATTTCAAGTAATACCCCTTATATCCCACCTCCCTCCCCCCCCCTCCCCCACCCACCCACTTAAGTGCCACACGTTTCTCCCACCATCTCCCATCACCCCATTCACTCTGCATCTTTCCTCTTCTCTCCCATGCCCGAATCCCACATTTCCCATTTATCTGCCCCCCCAACCCCCATTCTTTTCCACCCACATCCCTACCTCCAACTTTATATTTCACACCTCCTCTGGCAGCTCGATCCATACCCGTTGTATGAAAAAGTTACCCATCAGATTCTTATTAAATCTTTTCCCCTTCACGTTATACCTATGTCTTCTGGTCCTCGGTTCACCCACTCTGGGCTTGAGACTCTGTGCAGCTACCCGATCTATTCTTCTCATGAGTGCCTATTGCATGAGCGCCAATCCCATCTTAGACAGCATTCCATTTCTCCAATTGATCGCTGTTATTTCTGAACTAATCACTGCTCATATCATAAGATCATAAATGATAGGAGCAGATTTAGACCATTCGGCCCATCAAGTCTACTCTGCCAATTTAATCTTGGCTGATCTATCTCTCACTCCTAATCCCATTCTCCTGCCTTCTCCCCATAACTTCTGACACCTGTACTAATCAAAAATCTATCTATCTCTGCCTTAGAAAGATCTCTTGACTTGGCCTCCATAGCCTGCTTTGAAAAAGGATTCCACAGATCCACCACCTCTGATTAAAGAAATTCCTCATCCCCTACCTAAAAGAACGTCCTTTAATTCTGGGGCTATGACCTCTAGTCCTAGACTCTCCCACTAGTGGAAACATCCTCTCCACATCAAGTCAATCCAAACCTTTCACTATTCTGTACATTTCAATGAGGTCCCCCCCCCCCCTCATTCTTCTAAACTGCAGTGAGTACAGGCCCAGTGCCGTCAAATGATCACCATTTGCTATTTGCCTTTTCCTGTCAACTTGGAGCCTTGTTCCTTCTCTCCACTACTCATCCCCTTGGCATATGATGGTAACCCCTCTCTTAGAGCATGTATCATCTTTCCAGGAATACATTAGCCTCTGTTCCGCTGAAGTGGACCCACCCATGTCGAGTGGGTCTCCTTTCCCCTGAAGTGATGGATCGTGAGGTTTTAGCAAATAAATTTCTCAGGGTCAAATGCCAGAGGGTTTTGCAGGATCAGAAGAGGTGATGGAAATCTGAATTCCCTCACTTCTCTAATGATTTCTCCAGCTAAACAAGAATTCGCTCCATCCAACCATTCCTTTACTCATTAGCCACTGAAATTAATTCAGAAATTTCTGCAACTGAGGTCCAACTTAAAACTGAAAACTCTCTGACTGCAGAAACTCAACCCATTCCGGTGATGTAATTTCCCATGGAGCATAAATTCATGAGTTCATAAGTTCAAGGAGCAGAATTAGGCAATTCAGCCCATCAAGTCTACTCCGCCATTCAATCATGGCTGATCTATCTCTCTCTCTCTCTCCTAACCCCATTCTCCTGCCTTCTCCTCATAACCCCTGACCCATACTAATCAAGAATCTATCTATCTCTGCTTCAAAAATATCCATTGACTTGGCCTCCACAGCCTTTTGTGGCATTGAATTCCATTAATTTACTACCCTCTGACTAAATAAATTCCTCCTCATCTCCTTCCTAAAGGAATGTCCTTTAATTCTGAGGCTATGACCTGTGGTCCTAGACTCTCCTATCAGTGGAAACATCCTCTCCACATCCACTCTATCCAGGCAGCAGAAAAGGGACACTCCATGTCACTGGTGAAAATATTGCACATCTAAACCCCAACCTATCTGATCTCCACTGGCCTCTGCAAGTCTTCACTTTTCTGAATTGACTATGGAATTTACCATGGACTCATTTGGCTGATGTCGGCGGGGATATTCTCTACAATGCCTTCCCTATGGTGATATAACTGGCATTCTAGTGGTTGTCAGTGTTTGCGGTCGAGTGGAACAAGTGTAGTTTGGTGGGGGTTCTTTGGTGAAGGAGTGGACATGGGGAAATCAAGGTCAGTGGTTGGAGTGTACGTGGGAAGAAAGGACTGTTTAGGATCATGTGGGGAAGGTGGTGGGGGGGGGGGGGGGGGGGGGGGGAGACATGCAGGGTTAATAGTGAGAATGGGTGAGTAACCTCACCCACCCTTTGTGGAGGGCCTACCTTACCATTATTGTATGGTGGGGCTAGATAGGGTGTTGAATTCATTGGTAATATGGTTCAGATGTGGGACAAGATAAGTACTCAGGGTGGGGAAGAGGGTGATCAATAATTTGGGACTGAGAATAAAGGGTTGCTAATCATATGGTCATATGTGACAGGAGCAGAATCAGGCCATTCAGCCCATCAAGTCTACTCCGCCATCCAATCATGGCTGATCTATCTCTCCCTCATAATCCCATTGACCTGCCTTCTCCCCATAACCCCCGACATCCTTACTAATCAAGAATCTATCTATCTCTGCCTTAAAAATATCCATTGACTTGGCCTCCACAGCCTTCTGTGGCAAAGAATTCCAGAATTAAGTGGAGTGAGGAAAACAACTGAAGAGTCAGTATTTGGCATGAATGTGTTGGGAACATATGCAAGGCCAGTCATTGGACTGGGCTGTGGACAGGGGTATTTAATCAACAATGTAGGCGTGTGGGCAATAGTGGGCCAGCATTATTTGTGGGGAGAATAGTGAGTCAGTAAAGAGGTGGGAGCTCAGTGCCCTTGGAGTGTGTGTGTGTATGAGTGTGGGTGTTTGCAGGTGGAAGGGTGAGTAACTGGGTTGTAATGTGGGCCCTCTCATCCCAGCGCATGTGTGTAATGTGCTCCGGTATTAAAGAGCCGAGAACGGATGGTAAATGACACGAAAACAAGGAGTTGTTCTGTGCTCGGGACAGTCTGGCATGAAACAGCGAATGCTGGCGAGTTCAACAGGCCCGGCAGCGTCCAGGGGGAGGGAAACACTGCGGGTCAGGCAGCATCTCCGGAGAAAAGGAATAGATGACGTTTCGGGTCGAGACCCTTCTTCAGACATCACCCATTCCTTCTCTCCAGAGATGTCGCCTGACCCGCTGAGTTACTCCAGCTTTTTGTGTCTACCTTCGGTTGAAACCAGCATCTGCAGTTCCTTCCCACACAGGCGATGATTGTTCCCACGTCTGAATCAAGTCGTCGATCTGAAGCTTTGAGCCTGTTTCTCTCCCCACATATGCTGCCCGATGTTTCCAACACTCTCTGATCATGGTTCGGGTTCCGCATCTACCGTGTTTAGCTTTAGAGCTTCGCTTAAACCGTTCCGTTTACCACATCACCAATCTATTGACTTTAGATTTAAGAAGCGGCTGCTAAAAAAATCATCGGTATTTCGATGCTGGGCGAATAAACTGTAAACGAAAC
>NC_045966.1:61521569-61556569 GCF_010909765.2 Amblyraja radiata
ATTCAAATTAATGTTGTCATCAATTCGACTGAAGATCGACTTGTCCCAGTTCAATTCCTTGAATTGTGATTTTATAAAATGTATTAAAGTTTATCCCTCTTCATTGTCCCTGTAAAATTAAATCGGATTATATCCCTCACCCTGTCACGCCCAATGCTTCATATTCTATCTACTCCACCCTCGCTCCCCGGTATTTTTCCACAGTTACTCTTCCATGCTGTATTCCTTGCTCCACGCGTTGTGTTTTAATTTCACTCCAGTGTATTTTATATTCGCGGTTCTCCTCTCCCTGCACACTCTTGTTTTAAATAATGTGTTTCCTCACAGTATCATCATTTGTATTTCAGTATTGCTCTTTCTCTCTCCCCGCCATTCACCGCATTTCAGAATATATTCTTCCCGTCTCTCCCCCGAACGTGACAGATTTAAACTGTCAGTTCCTCTTGGGGTCGTTTGTTTCACTTCCATCGATGATGGAATTATCAATTTCACACGCTCGCTACTTTTTGAATCTACTCATTTCCATTCCAGCCGCCTCCAACTGTTGCCAATTCACTCGAGTTTTCTTCCAAAACCTTCCCTCACCTGCTGCTGGTCGAAATAGACTTCCTCAACACAACACTAGTCACATGGACACAACACATGTCCCCACAACTCCCATCTGTCCGTGAGCGGAGCCATAGTCGGGCTGGACTGAAATGTTGGCAACTTTGACCCGATTGAGTCCACCTCTGTACCCTCCATAGCGATGACATAGTTGTTTCCCCTCTATGCGATCGCTTCTTTTGTTTTATTTTGTCGCTAAATCATCGATCCGACCCCTTCCCAGCGTTAACTCTGCCTGCTTCTCCCTTCCATATCTGCCGTACTATATTTGGACTCCCGGTCCCTCTACCGCGCTGCCCCAGCCGGCACCACTCTGCCCACCATGAACCCGGTTGCAGTGGCTCACCTCCATTTAGTTCTCCTGTTCTGGAACCAAGTTTTGACTTGAGCGTCCGTCATTTTGAGTGATTTTGCGAGCGCCGCTCTCTCCGCCGAGGCCAGGTACTTCTGGCGGTGAAACCTCTTCTCCAGTTCGCAGATCTGAATGCGGGTGAAGGAGGTGCGCGGTTTCTTTCGCTTCGGAGGGGTCCTGTTCTGGTAGGGGTGACCGATCCGCCGCGTTACCGTGAAGGGCGTCAAGGCGGCTGTCAAATGGAAACAAAAAAGACATATAAGTGATCTGCCACAAACTAGCCCGCCGAAACGTTGCCTGTCTCCTTCGCTCCATAGATACTGCTGCACCCGCTGAGTTTCTCCAGCATTTTTGTGTACCGTCAGATTCAGATCATTGTCAGATCCATTAGGGTGCAACGAAGAAAGCCCTTGTTCACATGGATCTCACATAGTAAAATGTATACATAGTCTTGATTAAAACTGCAATAAACACAGCAACGGGTACACAAAGAGCAAAATATTGCAAAATTGCAGTTGAAAAGTTCGCATTAGTTATTCTTGCGTCCTCTATAGGGGTTAGGACTCTATATCCACAACTGAGGAATAAACTTTAACCGCGCTCAATAAATGCACAAGCACAGAAACCCAAATACAGATCCAGTCCCGCACACACACTCAGACACACCCAGCAGAGCAGGTTCATAAACAAGTCTTCCCAAACTGACCAATCATTCCAAACTTGTGGCATTGAAATTGGAACCCATCAAACTACTCAGATATTTTTAAACTGGGTATTTAAACATGTTCTTGCAATACTTTGGACGTCATTTTATATTCAACAGGGCAGGGTGGAGCCGGTGAAAGATGCACTGACTTTGAGCTCCGGCTACATCGTTTCGTTGAGGCCGCTGCTTGCTTCATTTCACGTAACTGAACGCCACAATGTTGGCTCGTTTACTAGCATTTATTGAATGTTTTGTTTTTTTATTAGTTGACCCTCTACAGTGACGGTTTAATTGCAGCTCACGGAGAGAGAGAGAGAGAGAGAGAGAGAGAGAGAGAGAGAGAGAGAGAGAGAGAGAGAGAGAGAGAGAGAGAGAGAGCGAGCGAGAGAGAGAGAGCGAGAGAGCGAGAGAGCGAGAGAGGAGAGAGAGAGAGAGAGAGGAGAGAGAGAGATAGAGAGAGAGAGAGAGAGCGAGAGAAGATAGAGAGAAGAGAGGAGAGAGAGAGGACGATCCACTGTGTGTGCTAACTGTCCACCTGTTAAACGTCACACAAAACTGAAAGGAAATTGATAAACGAATGAGCTGAAACTAAAATGCGTCTCGGTACTGGTCTCGCTGAGGTGGGAGCTAACCTGTCAAGGCCGGGATGTGCTGTTTCTGGGCTGCGCCTGGTCTTTATGTCCCAGGTCTCTGGTCGGTGACCCGGTCTCTTTGGCCCAAAAGATTTTCTTTGGCTGACATCTCTTCTCCTCTGGGCTGGGCCTGGTACTTTCCGAGCCGACAACTGCTTTTTCTGAATTGGGAGCTACTCTCTCTAGACCTGGGACGGGAGCAGAAAATAAAACTGCTGGCGAAACGCATCAGGTCGAACAGCATCTGGGGAGCCAAAGGGTTGGTCGACGTGAAGTCTGCTAAATTGTTTGTTTTCTGCTCCAGATTGCAGCATCTGCAGTCTAGTGTTTCTGGGACGGGGCTTGCTTTGCCCAGGCCCGGCCTGTTCAGTTTGTGTGGGAATGAACTGCTGATACCTGTTAAAAACCGGAGCTTTTTACTCTAGCTTTTCGTGTCTATCTTTTGTTCAGTTTGAGAGCGGAGATGTTTGTCCTGAATGTTTGTAAACTGTAACCGCAGCGGGGTATTTTTTACGTATTGTTTTATTTTAATCTAAGCTGGTCAAACAGATACCAGACTTAACTATTCCTAAAATAGACACAAAATGCTGCAGTAACTCAGCGGGACAGGCAGCATCTCTGGAGAGAAGGAATGAAGACGATGCCTGTCCCGCTGAGTTACTCCAGCATTTGTGTCTATCTTCGGTGTAAACAAGCATCTACAGTTCCTTCCTAAACTACTCGCTCATTGTCACATTCGTTCTGGGGGAGGGAGTGCATGTTTTGGCGTGAGGGGGGGGGGGGGGGGGGGGGGGGGGGGTAATATTGTTCTGCGGCCAATCTTCCTGCGACTCAGTGTGAGTATCCAAACACTACATGAAGTCAAGTTTAACACATCACGAGGCAGCCACTCGCTGCCCCAAAACAATGTTATAATTTACTTCTTTAAAAAATCGATTTCTTTGCTGACTCCAATTCTGTTCCCAATTCTCGATCTGTCATCGCAATGTCCACACGCAACGAAAACCAACCCACGGCAAAAAAAGACAAGTTCGTTACACAAGTGGTATTGACATGAGTTGTAAAAAGCCACCAACTTTAAAAACAAGCCCATAGTATTTACAAAGTTTCCCCAATTGTTTACAATGTTTGTTGATGTTAAATAAAATCACATGTTACCAACATCACAATCTCCTCTGTTGAGTGGACAGCATCGGGCGGCAATGTACAATTTACAGCTTAAACGGAGGGCTGGTTTGTAGGTAGACACAAAATGCTGGAGTAACTCAGCGGGACAGACAGGCAGCATCTCTGGTTAGAAGGAATGGGAGATGTTTCGGTCGAGACCCTTCTTCAGAGATGCTGCCTGTCCCGCTGAGTTACTCCAGCATTTTGTGTCTATCTTCGGTATAAACCAGCATCTGCAGTTCCTCGCTGCACTATTGGTTTGTAGGTATTGGAAAACCCGGGCCCGCCGCAGTACTCCCACTTCTGAACCGGGAAAAGGTGAACCGCTCGCCTACCTGTTAGCCTGTCCTTAGCAAACCTTCTGCTGCTCTCCATCCAGGGGAAGTTGAGGCTGTTCAGCCCCGCGACGCTGCCGATGCTGGACATATTGGACATTGCGGCCTGCGGGATGGGCCGGTGCGCCGGCACTCTGATCACTCCGGCTGATGCTAGGCCGTTGACGTTCATACTCAGGTTAACACTGTAAGATCCGGACAGACTGTCCTCGTATGTAGCCCCCATGGCCGGATAGGAAGCGGCGAGGGTAGGGTAGCTGGCTGGATTGGCCAAGTAACCAGCCTCCGACACCCTGGCGCTGGTCTGCAAACAGCTCTCCTGGTCAGAGCCGCTGAGGATCTGATCGATACCGAAACTGATGGGTTCGTGTTGAGGCTGGGTCTGAGTGTTTCCCGACTGATCCATTGTCCCGCCCTCAAGACAGCAAGATGTAGCCCCCCAAAAAAGAACCTTTCAGGAGAAGCGCCTGGCCACCGCCGCCGACCCACAAAGCATGCTTGTGGCGGGACTGTGCGCGGGTTGGTGGCAGCAGGTGAGCTTGGAGAGGGAGCTGGGAGAGGCAGCGTTCATCACTCTAGGACGCTTCCGACTACATGCCCCGAGCTCTTCCTTCACACTCACCGCCCCTCAGTGGCTGAGGCGGACCAGGTCTTCACCCACGATTGGTCAACGCGTGGCAAACGCACAAGAAGGGGGAGCGTGAGGATTTGCCAGCGCCTTAACTCGAGAATCCAACGCAAAATCATTGATAAGGAAAACTATTAACATGAAACGTTTTATTCAGCGACGAGTGTTAAATGCAGCAATATTAAAGTCTCCAATCGATGATGGCAGTCCAAATCCAGTCGGATGTATCTCGATACGCGGCGATCTGTCGAGTTTTATCCAATAAGTGCTGATCAGCACACCCTCCTCTCTTTAAACTGCAGAGTTTCATTTATTACATTTTATTTAGAATTGGACAGTCTTAGATTCGGCAACTCAACCCCTTCGCGTAATTATATCGTTCTTTAATAAAAAAAGACTTCCGACCGGCAGATGGGTTAAGAAACAAAGATCGATTCAAAATGCAATCGCTGTTCTTCGTCAAGTTTTAGTTTAAAAATAATGTACATTATTTACTGATACAGAATATGAAATTAACGCAATGTTTTGTTCGAACAAGTTCTGAGTCGGCGTTAACGGATTGCGACAATCGGTAGTGTAATATGACATCGAAATTGGCAGAATTGCTAATAAAATCCGGTTTCAGGTTCCCGGTTATTGTGTTTGTATGAATCTGGCCTGCCTTTGTTCTTTCATATATATTAATAAAAAAACACCAGATGGCGGAGTGTAACATCTCATAATTTTTCATTTAAACACCCGGAATTTGGTCTTTGAAAATATGCAATCGCGGCTCAGGAAGGAAAGTCGCCCGTTTGATGAATCTTGAGTTTGTGTTAGTAGGAACGAATATCCTTCCAACTATGAACGAGTTGGTCCAGAACAGAGAGACGGAATATACAACGGATTAATATCAAGTTCGACCCGCCTCGAAAAACAATTTATTACCATTCTACACATATTATAATTTTATTTTAGAAAATATAATTTGGAAGTTGGCCACGCTCCCTAGCCACGCCTAGCCCAATAAACGATGCTAAGTATAAGGAATCAAACGAGGTTAGACTGCTACGGTCTCGCCACGCAGTCACTTATCTCTTTATAAGAGAAATGAAAAGAGGGAATACAATTTTACATTAATAAAATCAGCATTTTATCAGCGTATGTTAGGAATCATTCCGTGATTTTATTTTTAAAAATCCCGTTACAAGGCGGGGGTTATTAGTTTTTGCTAAGCCTTCGTATTCAATTACACAAACATGCTGAATAATTGAAATCACTGCAATAAAACAGCACAAAACAGCCGGCTTCAGAAGCGATGCCTCTAATTTGCTGATTGCTGTTTAGTTGATGCCGTGGAGCTAGATAAGTGGCCTTGAAATGCAAGGCAGAGTCCATTCCAATAGTTTTATTTTAAATTAGCTGGATGAAATGCTGGACACTTAAACACAGATTGAAACAGATTGCAGGGTTCCTCAGCGAGAGTGCCAGTTCCCAGCTCCATAATTGGAAAGTCTTATCTTAACAAAAAATAATTTCCTTGCAAGGAATTTTAAATAGTAATTTTCCATTATACATCTCATTAAATTAACCAGGGCGTTTACTGTTTATTTGTTTCTTATTCGGAAATGGATCTATATTTGTCTCGAATCTATTAGTGTCCCTTGTAGGACAAATTAATTTTCTTATATTTTATATAATTTGGTGTGAGATTATTTATTTAAGGCGGGGTTTTTTCACTCCCCGATCACCTTCATGATATAACATTTGGGCGATTAACGTCAATAAACAAAATCCTCAAACGAAATAGATAAATTCCAACAGTTAGTTCATATGAACTGTGTTATAAATGTTCCCGTTCCTCCTCACTAGGCTTTCGAACGGTTCCACCAGCGAAGCATTTAAGACGGACCCACACCGATGAGGAATGAATCGGGTTATTTTTTTACATTTGCTGTTCGCTGCATTGACATATGTGGATGAAACACCATGCAAGGATTGTTTGTTGATATGCACGTATAGACATCTATATTTACACAGTCGTGTCATAAGAAATATGCAAAGTTTTACATTTGTGTAAATTACAACACACCATACATTTAAGACATTTATTCAAAATTAAATGTAAACCGAAATAATATGCTACATTATATTATATGCAAAATTACCTGTAATTTTTACCCTCTCTCCGTCCCTTTTTTTCATTTCTAATGGACTTTTGCTTGTTACAATATTAAAAATACCCCAACTGTAGTTTGTTTACGTGTACAATAATAGAGTTATACAGTGTAGTACTAATATCTACACATTTATAACAGGATTACATGGAGAATTGCCTATTCTTGTAGCTTGCTGTGTTCTAATATTGCATTTAATGATAGCATCAATACTTCACAAAATGCAGCGTTGAGAACGTGGAAATGTTATAGCCGAAATCGTGCTGTAATATACTGGCAAAGTGCAACATGGCAATGTTCTTTAGAGGAATGATTCGCCCGGTTTCTGATCCAAACTACCTTTCTGTTCTCTAGATATTTCAGATTTGAGGAAATCCGAGTGAATCTTTTTTCCCCGCAGTGAACGCGAGCGGCTGCCAGAGCGAAGCGGAGAGATTTTGGACACACTACCAGCGCTCGACATATTTATATTCATTTTCGCAAATGTTCAGGAAATACCCCCCAAAACGAACACTTTATATAAACGCATGCTGCTCCAGTCGCGGCAGTCTGAGCCGAATCCAAGAGACGCAGACAGCGCCGCGGGGCTTTTAATAAAAAGATCTGAACGCACAGAGAATAAGAGTTTAATTCCGTTCTAAAGCGGAACGTAGAACAAATTTAAAGCGGTCACCCGTCCGCGGTCTGTGCGGTGTTTCCACCTCTTTTCAATTGGTGTACAAAAAAGTAGACTGGTGTTGGACATTTGATGGATTTCTCGCCGGGGGGGAGGGATCGCTCATTGTCAGAAGAAAGAATTGGTTTGTTTTCTCTCTCTCTACGTTTCTTAGCTGTGAGCTTATTTCTAGATACCAACGATTCTTTATGAAGGGGCGATTTTTAAAAATACGAAAAGTTCCTCATGTGCGTTAAATATCAGCCACATTAAAAAGCGACAATGAAGCCATAGACTTGAGCAGTTACTGGGAAGATCCCGCCAACACTGAGATAAAGGAATCAGCACTTCCCACTTCACCTCAACCTACTGAACGAAGGAATATTCATTACAATAGATAAATAGACTAAATCAATTGTTGGGAGGTGAAATATTGAATAAATAGCGGCACTTCGTGCTGAAGATCAGGGGGCGAGGCCGCATCGAAACTTGGGATAAATCATTTCCATCACATGGAGGTGTATCACTTTATAAAGACCTGTAAATCAAATATTATGTACACGGCCCAAGAACTAACAAAAGCAACGTTTACCCTTTTTTCACAAACGCGTATAATACATTTGTCAAAATTATTATTTATTTATTCGTGCATAACATTATTGTACACAGGGAAATATCGCTTTATCTATGATATATGTGCATTTTGTTTTTCACAAAGTGTAAGTATTTCTACAAAAACACATTCAAAAGCACAGCAAGTGTGTGTATCAAACATTACCCACTACTTAGCATATATATATATATATATATATATATATATATATATAACTATATACATGTACTATATATATATATATATACTATATACACGATATATAAATATATAGTATATATATAGTGTATAATATATAATATATACATACTATATACACACACTGATATATATACATATATGCATATTTATATGTTTATATATATATGCAATTTCTCGCCTTTTTTATATATATATAGGTGAATATATATAGGTAAATATATATAGGTAAATATATATAGGTATATATATATATATATATATATATATATATGTATATATATATATATATATATATATATATATATATGTAAATATAGGTATATCTATTGTTGTTCTTATGTAGTCACAATTATCAATGCATTACTTTGCATCATGTTGAATGGTTACTATAAAATTTACGTGTTAATGTTCAGAATTAAATGCAAAAACAAAATCCGGTACCTACACCTAATAAATTAAATATCTGAATAATTCGTAGTTGTATCTAATTTCTCGTTTTTTACCTATATATAGGTATATAGGTATATATGTATATATTTTATATAGGTATATATTTTACCTATATATAGGTAAAAAACCGAGAAATTAGTGACAACTACGAATTATTCAGATATTTAATTTACTAGGTGTAGGCACCGAATTATTAATGCATTGCTTTGCATTATATTTACCTATATATTTATATTTAAATTTTATAGGTAATTATAATGCAAAGTAATGCATTAATAATTGTCGCTACATAAGAATAACAAGTAATGAATTTTGGACTGTGTAAATAAATACCCTATTTTCCACATTTAAACAAATGCTGAACACCATATGTACATTTGCAGACATACGCATATTCTATATGAATATTCTGTATATTTATGTTGCGTCAATAAATATTGTCTTTGTATCATTAGTTCTAAATATTATTAATATGTCCCGTCTGCGTTTGATTTGAATGACTAGATTAATCTATTAAATTCCATTTATTTAATGCGGTTATGATTTGGACAGAACAGTTTGGAGAAATACCATTTCCTGCTGTCTTTAATCGCAGAATATCAGGGCTGTATTAAAAGTGCTTTCTTACTGTTGATCTATAAGGATGAATCTGAGTTTTCTGCACATTATTCTCCGTTAGATGTCCCAGCCGTGCCATAATGTTTAACATATATTAAATACATGTAGTCAGCAGTGGCAGCTGCAGTATCAAGAACCAAGTTATTTACCGACTGCGTGGAGCTACAGAGTTAATGGTTTGTTTTTTATTATTATTTAGAGAACTCGGGAATTCTTTCCTTTATGAATAAGCGGAGAGGATAATTACCCACCGGCTAATATAACGAGAATCCTGAGCGTGAAATGGAAGGCAGCGCCGCTGCGAGTAGCGTATATCTCAACATTTAATTGCTAAAGTTACTTTTAAAATGAAATGCTGCATCGACAGTTATTGCAAGGAATGTGGGTCAGATAACGGCGTTATCGCGACTACCAGGGAGAGAAAGGGATTGACTAAAGGAAACCCCATCCGTAAAAATACAAGAACAAGAATCAGAATAATTTGTATTTCTACGCTGGTGCATTGCCAAATTACATTAAATTATATTTCTCGATTATCTGCACCTTGTTTTTATATTGCACGTTTGAAAGTTTTATTCGTGTGTCCTTATTTCTGGTTTAAATATGATTTAATTACGGGCGCTTTTAAGAGCGATGAACCGGCCTGGGCCGGTGCAGGTAGGATCACCATTCGTTTTAGGCTGAATGGCTGCGCGTTAGGCGACGTGAAGTTAGTGAACAACTCCAGTTCTCCTCACGCTTCTTTTCGTCTTTTTTCCCTCAAGATTGGTAGAAATTGCAGGACTTGGGAATCGGGACGTTTCCGACTGAGGGAGCAGATGCAGAGTGGAGTCTGGCTGAACGAGGATCTCCAGGGGAACCTGTGGCGAGTGAGCTGGAGGGGGCAGGCAGGGGGGAACGGTGCGGGGACAGGCTCTTGTCAGCATTGCTGCAGTTGGAGCAGGTCTTTCAGGACTGGACTGGTCTCTGACATCCCATAGGAAGGATAAGCGGAACCGTGCAGACGGGACAGGACAGGAGGAGAGATGGAGGGAGAGAGAGAGAGAGAGAGAGAGGGGTGGGTGGGGGCGACAGGAATATTCCAATCTGTGTGTAGTCGGGACTATACTGAATCTGGGAGAGGGGAGAGAGTGGTGACAGGGGAGAGAGAGAGAGAGAGAGAGGAGAGGTGAGGGAGGGAGAGGGCAGGAGAGAGAGAGAGAGGAAAGAGGAGAGGGGGAGGAGAGGAGATGCTGAGGGGGGGAGGGAGAGGCATGAGAGGAGAAAGGGACAGAGAGGAGCGGGAAGGAAGGAGAGAAAGAAGAAAGGCAAGAGAGGCATGAGGAAAATGAGAGGAGAGAGAGAGATGAGAGGAGAGAAGGAGAGGGGGAGGGAGATGAGAGGAAGAGGATAGAGGAAGAGAGAGAAAGAGTGAAGAGAGAGAGAGAGAGCAGAAGAGGATGCGAGGAGAGAGGAGATAGAGGGAGATGAGAGAGAGACGAGAGAGATCGAGGAGAGAGAGGAAGAGAGATGGAGAGAGAAGAGGAGAGAGATTGAGAGAGGATGATACGATGAGAGAGAGAGAGAGAGAGAGAGTAGAATGTAGAATGTGAGAGTGAGGGGATGAATGAGAGAATTGAATAGTGAATGTGAGGTAATAAATGAGAATGAAAGAGGATGGCCGAGAGGGAATGAATGTGAGAAGTGTGTGTGTGTGTGTGTGTGTGTGTGTGAGAGAGAGAGAGAGAGAGAGAGAGAGAGAGAGAGCGCGGGAGAAATAGAAAGAGACAAAAGGAAATATGAGTGTGAGAGGAACTGAGTGTGTGAGGGGCAGATTCTGTATTGTGCGGGAGGGCGAGAGAGAGGGGGCAGAGGGAACTCACCACCACGGAAGTTAATGAGGAGAGGGAACCAAAGAAACAGAACGGGTTGGAAAAGCTTCTACACATCCGAGATAGTGAATGAGGGGGGTCAGCGAAGAGTAAATGAGGGGACATGGGGCCAACGAGAGGCTCAGTGAGGGTGTGTGAGGAATGATCCTACCACAACCAGACAGCAGTGCTGAACTACTATCTACCTCATTGGTGACCCTCGGACTATCCTTGATCGGGCTTTGCTGGCTTTACCGTGTTGACCTGAACGTTATTCCCTTATCGTCTATACACCTATACACTGTAAAAATGGCTCGATCGTAATCATATATTGTCTTTCTGCTGACTGGTTAACACGCAACAAAAGCTTTTCACTGTACCTCGGTACACGTGACAATAAACTACACTGAAGTGAAATTGAAACGCAATGGAGGTAATTGAGGTAGCAGAATGAGGGGCCATCGAGGGGATGAGTAAGGGGGGAAGTGAGTGAAAGGGGGGATGGTGGGTGAGGGGGTGAGTGAATGGTCGGACGATTTACTGAATGAGGCAGCGTACAAGGGGCCAGTGAGGGGTGTTGGGGCTTAAGTGGAGGTGGAATTAAGGTGCACCCGGAGGCTTTAGGCTGAACGCGTGTGAACGAGAGGGCGAGGACATGGGCGGATGTGCAGCCGAATGGAGGGTGGGTGTGTGGGGCTGAAGGGCTGTAGGGCTGAATAAGGGGTGAATGAGGGGGGTAGGGAAGGCATGAAGGAGTGGATGCTTGAGGGGGCGAGGGAAGGGTTGAATGAGAAGGATCAGTGAGGTGCAGGATGAGACGAGTCAAGTGAGGGAGTGAATAAGAGAGAACGAGGGGAGAATGAGACTTGATTCACAGAGAGGGGACGAGGCGAGGCACCAATGAACGAGGAGGGGTGTGAATGACCTGGGGAGCGGTTTTACCCTTCCACCCACCACCTGCAATCGCGTGTCAACCCCTCCCTCCCCCATTTATTCCCCTCTTTCCTTACCCTTCTCTCCAAACTTCTCTTCATCCCTCTCTCTACCACTCTCGCTCCTCTCTCCCCTCTTTCTCTCTCTCCCTTCTCTCCCCTCTCTACCATTCTCTCTCCCTCCATTCGGGTCTAGCTCTCTCTCACCAACCCTCTCTCTCCCCTCCATGTTTCTCTCTCACCTCCCTCTTTCTCCACCTAACTTCAAGTAACCCTTGCTTTCCCTCTATTCTCCCTCTCCCTCTCTCCCTTCCTCTCTTTCGCTTCCTTTCTCCCAATTTCACCCTCTCTTAAATACATTGGCTAAAGAAATGTTTTTGCGCGCATTTACTGCCACCAAACACAATGTTGACTTCGGGCCGAAAACGTTAGCGTACAAAGATCAGATCTGCACTTTAAACCCCCCATGCCCGGTAGCCACCTGAAGAGTGAAGCGGCAGAATGACACTGAGACTGCCGCTGGCTCGGGTGTGACAAGCCCCACATTACAGAGGAGTTATGGAAACCAGCCCCCCTTTTTGAAGTAGTCGCCGGGTGTTGTAACGGCTCTAATTCGATTTTCCTCGCCTGCCCATTGTGTGTGAATGTCCGGGTCATTAGTTTTTAGTTACCATGAGCCGCAGCTAATTGGATTGCCTTGAAACCAGCAAGCTGGCGCGGAGCAGGAGGTGTCCCGCCGTCAGACACGGCCCTCAGCCCAGCCTCGGGCAGCGAGCGGCAACCACCGCTGGAGCGCCAGCCGAGGAGAGAGCAACGTGGAACAAGCAGGCAGGCAGCGCAGAGCGAGATGAGGGTTTGTTACAGATAATTGAAGTGAGCACAGACGGGCACATGTATAATGGTGAACGTGTGCCCGCGGCCCTGTTATTATTGCGTGTGTCTGTTGATATTAATTTTCACTGTGTAAAATTTCACACTGGCCGGCACACAGTGATATGCAAAGAGGGATTTGAATTATAAATGAGATGCTTTTAAAACGAATCTTAAACTGTCAGCTATAGGACAATATTACAAAAAAAACAGCGGTAAGTAATAGTATATTTAAGTGACTTTAGTGTGTTTATATTAGAATGTATTTAAACTGATATCTGTATTATTCCGTAAGTAGGCTCAAAGTGTCGACAAGATGCCAGGCAGCATCTGCGAAACATTACCCCCAGCCCGGGAACAAACAGAAACAGACACCCCCATCCTCCCAGGCCGGGTCTGAAAGTTTCAGGTCACCCCACGATTTAGAGCTAGGTGACAATTTACTAACTGTGCTTCATGAAAGCTCATGATGTTTTTTTTTCCAGTCCTTGGAGTTCATTGTATAACCATCACTGTTCAACACACTGAAGAAGGGTCTCGACCCGAAACGTCACCCATTCCTTCTCTCCAGAGATGCTGCCTGTCCCGCTGAGTTACACCAGCATTTTGTGGCTGTAGAAATATAGAAACATAGAAAATAGGTGCAGGAGGAGGCCATTCGGCCCTTTGAGCCAGCACTACCATTCATTGTTGGGGGAGTCCAGAACCGGGAGCCACCGTTTAAGAATAAGGAGTAAGCCATTTAGAACGGAGACGAGGAAACACTATTTCTCACAGAGAGTGATGAGTCTGTGGAATTCATGGCTGATCGTTCCCTATCAATAACCCGTGCCTGTCTTCTCCCCATATCCCTTGACTCCATTAGCCCCTAGAGCTCCATCTAACTCTCTCTTAAATCCATCCAGTGATTTGGCCTCCACTGCCCTCTGTGGCAGGGAATTCCATAAATTCACAATTCTCTGGGTGAAAAAGTTTTTTTCTCACCTCAGTCTTAAATGACCTCCCCTTTATTCTAGGTCTGTGGCCCCTGGTTCTGGACTCGCCCAACATTGGGAACATTTTTCCTGCATCTAGTTTGTCCAGTCCTTTTATAATTTTATATGTTTCTATAAGATCCCCCTCATCCTTCTAAACTTTGGTTTAAACCATCATCTGTAGTTCCTTCCTACACAAACTATCCATTATAATTGAGTGTCACCATCACAGTTACCTGCTCACCTGGACCATGCACAATGACCTGCACTCACCGCAGTAACTCTCTGACTTTAGGGTAGAGAACATAGACCAGAGAAAAATATAGATAGATGCAAAATGCTGGAGTAACTCAGCGGGCCAGGCAACATCTCTGGAGAGAAGGAATGGGTGACGTTTTGGGTCGAGACCCTTCTTCAGACCCTTCAAGAACGGCCTCGACCTGAAATGTCACCCATTCCTTTATTCAGAGATGTTGCCTAAAGATTGTTAAGGGCTTGGACACACTAGAGGAAGGAAACATGTTCCTGATGTTGGGGAGTCCAGAACCAGGGGCCACAGTTTAAGAATAAAGAGTAAGCCATTTAGAACGGAGACGAGGAAATACTTTTTCCTATAGAGAGTGGTGAGTCTGTGGACTTCTTTGCTTCAGAGGGCGGTGGAAGCGGGTTCTCTGGATGCTTTCAAGAGAGAGCTAGATAGGGCTCTTAAAGATAGCGGAGTCAGGGGATATGGGGAGAAGGCATGAACGGGGTACTGATTGTGGATCAGCCATGATCACATTGAATGGCGGTGCTGGCTTGAAGGGCTGAATGGCCTACTCCTGCACCCATTGTCTATTGTCTATTGTCTGTCCTGCTGAGTTACTCCAGCATTTTGTGTCTAACTTCTGTTTAAATTAGCATCTGCCATTCCTTCCGAAACATAGAAAAACGTAGCACAGAAATCAAGCCCTTCCACCCACAACTTCGTGCCAAACATGATGCCAAAGTTCTCCTTCTCTCTCCGTCGAGAGTTCTGCAACACCCTCTCCTGCTGCTACCACCGCTCTGTGATTCCCCCTGCTCTCTAGTCCATGACCACATTTTCAACATTTTCCTTGGACCATTGTCCTCTTTGATCTGTTGTTTTCACACCTTACTCTTCCATATCCCTATGTCTCCCTCTCCCCTGACTCTCAGTCTGAAGAAGGGTCTCAACCCGAAATGTCACCCATTCCTTCTCTCCAGAGATGCTGCCTGTCCCGCAGAGTTACTCCAGCATTTTGTGTCCATCTTCAGTGTAAACCAGTAGCTGCAGTTCCTTCCTACACTCATTTCATCTGCCTGCATGTGATCCATTCCCTGCATGCCCATGTGCCTTTCTAAAAATGTTTTAAATGCCAACATCTTTCCTGCCTCCACCACCACCTCTGACATCAACCAACCTTTGTGTAAAATAACTGTATGTGTAGGAAGGAAATGCAGATGCTGGTTTTCACTGAAGATAGACATAAAATGCTGGAGTAACTCAGTGGGACAGGTAGCATCTCTGGATAGAAGGAATGGCCGACATTTTAGTTTGAGCCCCTTCTTCAGACCCTTGAACTGAAATGTCACCCATTCCTTTATCCAGAGATGCTACCTGTCCCGCTGAGTTACTCCAGCATTTTGTGTCTATCTTCCTTTAAACTGAGAGCTGTGCCCTCTAATCTTTGACATTTCCACCCTGGGAATAAGGTTCTGATGTAGTCTCAGATAACTAACCACAGACTACTAGATGTAACCAAGCATCACAAAGGTGGTACACTCATCACAGGAAATTGTACTGATCACTTATTACCTTACCCATCACCTGCTATTATCTCCATTAATGGCCAGAGACAACCACAACATTGTCAGTGCAATCAGAAATCCAACCGTACAGCAAACTCCCATCGACACCAATAACTGACGTTTTGTTGGTGTCATCCCAGGTGTCCACACACCAGGGGTTGAAGTGATTGGCTTGCGTCAAACAACGAACTGTGTACTGAATTGTGGACGCAGCCCAGACTATCGCACAAACCAGCCTCCCTTCCATTGACTCCATTTATACCTCACGCTGCCTCGGCAAGGCCAGCAGCATAATCAAGGACGAGTCGCACCCTGGCCACCCCCTCTTCTCCCCTCTCCCATCAGGCAAAAGGTATAGAAGTGTGAAAACGCACACCTCCAGATTCAGGGATAATATCTTCCCAGCTGTGATCAGGCAACTGAATCAACCTATCACAATCAGAGAGCAGTCTTGAACTACTCATTGAGGACCCTCAGACTATCTTTGATCAGGCTTTTCCTTGTACTAACCGTAATTCCCTTATCACGTACCTATACACTGTAAATGGCTTGATTGTAATCATTAGAGCCAGGATGTTTAGGCACTAACAAACTCTGAAATAGGCAGGCAAAAAGGCATATTAAAATTACAAAAAAGAGTCATGTCAAGAGAGTTTATTGTCATGTGTCCCAGATAGGACAATGAAATTCTTGCTTTGCTTCAGCACAACAGAATATAGTAGGCATGAATACAGAACATATGTGTGTCCATATACACATATACAAGGCACGAAAAAGGCATTTATTGACCAAAAAAGGCATAAAAAGACATGTATTTCCATCACCAAAATATGGTTAAAAATGATAATCTAAAGGAATACTACACTAAATGATCAAAGTTGCCTGGTTGCACATAATTACTAGCATTTTTTTCCCAAATTATCTGGTGTTAAACTATGCCGCTGTCAGACAGAATATGCTTCAATTGTGAAAAACTTCTTTCTACCGCCCTGGATGACCTCAGGGCGAGGGTCAGATTCCAGCGGGACATAAGGGACTGCAACATCCTCTGCCTGACTGAAACATGGCTGACCTCGCTGATTCCGGATCAGGTAATCTGCCCAACCGAGTCCTTCACTGTCCACCGTGCTGACAGAACAGAAGCATCTGGGAAATCCAAGGGTGGAGGAGTCTGCTTCATGACCAATAACAACTGGTGCAACCCTGGAAATATCAAGATGCTTTCCCGTTCCTGCTCGCCGGACCTGGAGCACCTGACGATCTCATGCCGCCCATTCTACCTTCCTCGGGAGTTCGGCTCAGTGATCGTCACAGCCGTCTACATTCCACCGCATGCGGACATCGACGTGGCACTATCGGCCCTACTCGATGTGCTATGTCGACATCAAAACAAGTACCCGGATGCGGCTATGGTGGTGGCTGGAGGTTTTAATAAATCAAATCTCAAGAAGGTCATGCCGAACTTCTACCAACACATCACGTGTGCCACCAGGGGGGCGAGAACTTTGGACCACTGCTACACACCGTTCAGGAAAGGCTACAAGGCCGTTTCACTCCCTCCGCTAGGAAAATCTGACCACGCTGCCATTTTCCTGTTGCCGGAGTATAAACAGAGGATAGTTCGGGAAGCGGTAGAGACGAGGGACGTAAAGTGGTGGTCCGACCAGTCAGAGGCCATGCTGCAAGATGCACTGAGTGATGTCGACTGGAATATGTTCGAAGCAAGTTCCAGTGACGTCAGTGAGTTCGCGGAAGCAGTCACGGACTTCATCGCAACAGTAACCGACAACATCGTCCCCACGGTAAGGGCAAGCACCTTTCCGAACCAAAAACCCTGGGTAGACAGGTCTGTTCGTGTGGCCCTGAATGCTCGCACCGCTGCCTACAACTCGGGCCTGGCATCAGGAAACATGGACGTCTACAAGGCAGAGTCCTACCGACTGGGAAGGGCGGTGAAGGACGCAAAGAGAAGGTACAGAGACAAGATGGAGTTACAGATGGAGCAGCAGGACACCAGAAGCCTGTGGCAGGGGCTACGGATTGTAACCAAATACCGGAGCACCCCTCCCTCATCCGCAAGTGCCGGCACCTCCCTAGCTGATGACCTGAACTCCTTTTACGCTCGTTTCGAGAGGGGAAACACCACTCCAGGTCTGCCGACTATCGACAATACCGCCAGCGGGCTGGCTACCGAAGCTGAAGGGAGGAATCAACCGAGATCAACGACTACAGACCGGTGGCCCTTACATCCCATATCATGAAAACAATGGAGCGGCTACTCATTCGTCTCCTGAGACCACAAGTCCAGCACGCACTCAACCCACTACAGTTTGCATACCAGGAGAACATTGGGGTGGATGACGCAGTCCTCTACATGCTGCACCGGATCCACTCCTTTTTGGACAAACCCGGTGGCTATGTGAGGATTATGTTCTTCGACTTCTCAAGTGCGTTCAACACCATCCAACCCCTGATTCTGAATGACAAGCTTAAGAAGATGTGGGTGGATTCCACATTTATCTCCTGGATATACGACTACCTGACGGGTCGACCACAGTTTGTCAAGCTGGGGGACAGTGTCTCTGGCACAGTGGTGTGCAATGTTGGAGCCCCACAGGGAACGGTTCTGGCCCCGTTCCTCTTCACCCTGTATACAGCAGACTTTAACTATAAGTCTGACACATGCCACGTACAGAAATATTCAGATGATACAGCGATTGTGGCATGTGTAAGGAACGGGCAGGAGGAGGAATACAGGAACTTGACCAGTGCCTTTTGTGCCTGGAGTGAAGAGAACTGTCTCATCCTGAACACAACTAAGACTAAAGAGATGGTGGTTAACTTTGGCAGGTCCAAGCTCCCCCTTCAGCCGGTCAACGCTGCAGGGGCTGACATTGAGGTGGTGCATACATATAAATACCTTGGAGTGCTCCTTGATAACAAACTGGACTGGTCTGTCAACTCTGACTCCCTCTACAAAAAAGGCCAGAGCAGACTCTTTTTCCTCAGAAGGCTCAAATCCTTCAATGTGTGTAATGATATGCTGCACATGTTTTACAACACTGTGGTTGCAAGTGTTATTTTCTACGCTGTTGTCTGCTGGGGCAACAGCATTAGTGCAAAAAACAACAAGAAGCTGGTCAAACTGGTTAAACGAGCTAGCTCAGTGCTGGAGGGGAGAGTAAACTCTGGGATGGATGTGCTTGAGAGGCGTATGAGGCACAAGGTGCAGGTCATCCTGAAAAACCCCGGGCATCCCCTCCATGTAATTCTGGAGAGTAAAAGAGCACTCGGAACAACAACCGGCTCCTCTCCCTGCCCTGTAGAACGGAGCGGTTCAGGAGATCCTTCACCCCTGCAGCCATTAGATTTTATAATTCGGACCGCTAGGCTGTAGGGGGATGCATTTTGCAATTTTTAATTTTTAATTGTTAATTATTGGTCTTTTTAAGTATTTATTGCTCTCAGGTAGTGTCCACATTGTATTCTATGTATTTTCTGTCTGCGTTCGTTTTGAATCTGTGGGTTTGTTGGTTGGGGGCTTCTGGACATCTGAATTTCCCTGAGGGGATCAATAAAGTATTTATTATTATTATTATTATTATTATTATTACATTCTCGCTGTCCGAGCACGACGTGAGGAGGGCTCTGACACGGGTGAACACGAGAAAAGCTGCAGGCCCCGATGGCATCTCGGGGCGAGTACTCAAGTCCTGTGCTACGCAGCTAGCTCCAGTGCTCACTACATTATTCAACCTCTCCCTGGACAAGTCCGTGGTCCCTGCCTGCTTCAAAAAATCCATCATTGTACCGGTACCAAAAAATGCCTCCCCAGCCTGTCTGAATGACTACCGTCCGGTGGCCCTTACCTCGGTAGTCATGAAATGCTTTGAGAGGCTGGTGAAGAAACACATCTGCGCCTTCTTCCCTCGGAACATGGACCCGTTGCAGTTTGCATACCGTCCGAACAGATCCACGGACGATGCGGTCTCCCAGGTCTTGCACACCGCTCTCTCCCATCTGGACAGCCAGAAGGGGGGCTACGTGAGGATGCTGTTCATAGACTACAGTTCAGCCTTCAACACGATAGTCCCCACCAGACTGGCCGGGAAGCTAATGGAATTGGGGCTCAACACCTCTCTGTGTGCCTGGGTCCTGGACTTTCTCACCGCCAGGCCCCAGGTAGTCAAGATGGGAGGGAATACATCGAAGTCCCTCACCCTGAGCACAGGATCGCCCCAGGGTTGCGTCCTCAGCCCCCTATTGTACTCCCTGTACACACATGACTGTGTGGCTAGGTTCAGCTCCAACTCAATAATTAAGTTTGCTGATGACACTGTGGTGGTGGGCCTGATCTCAGACAACGACGAGAAGGCCTACCGGGAGGAGGTGGCTGGTCTAGCACTCTGGTGCCAGGATAACAGCCTCCTCTTGAACATCAAAAAAACGAAGGAGCTGATCATGGACTTTAGGAGGGCACATCATCCGAGGACGTACACTCCATTGAGGATAAATGGGGATCCTGTGGATAGGGTGAACTGTTTTAAATATCTGGGAGTCCACATCTCCGAGGATATGACATGGGCATCACACGCCTCAGCACTCATGAGTAAGGCAAGGCAGCGCCTTTACCACCTCAGGCAATTGAGGAAATTCAGAGTGTCTCCGAGGATCCTCCAGTGCTTCTACGCAGCGGCGGTGGAAAGCATCTTGTCCGGGAACATTACCATCTGGTTTGGGAATTGCTCTGCCAAGGACAAGAAGGCTATGCAGAGAGTAGTGCGTTCGGCCGAACGCACTATGTGAACTTCACTTGCCCCCCTGCAGGAACTATACATCAGGAGGTGCAACTCCAGAGCCAACAATATCATGAGAGACCCCTTCCACCCCTGCAACGGACTGTTCCAGCTGCTACGGTCAGGCAAACGCCTCCGTTGCCATGCGGTGAGAACGGAGAGGTTGAGAAGGAGTTTCTTCCCAGATCCATTCAGACTGCAAACGCCTATCTCACCAGAGACTAACTCTACTGAATGTTTTTCCTTCCATTATTTATTATGTAAAAAATATGTGTGTTATGATTGTGTTTATAGGTTGTTTGGTTGTTTGTCTTTTGCACAAAAGTCCGCGAGCATTGCCACTTTCATTTCATTGCACATCTCGTATGTGTATGTGACAAATAGACTTGACTTGACTTGACTTGAACTGAGGTCACTGGTGCATACCCAAAACAAGCTACAGACTCGATATTCATGTCACTCTCTTGTGCATTACAACTACCTTTTGAGAACTTCAGCTATGTTTTGTATTTCTTCAAGATCTTTGTTAGCTAAAATCACTCACATTTTCCTTGTATGTCTTTACCTACATCGCCAGGAACTTTACGAATATCGTCAGTTACTCTGTGGAAAACCTGCAAGTTATTCACTAATGTTTCGCTACGTTTCTCAAGGGAAGTGGTAGCTTGCGGGAAATTTGCACAATTGGAAGCAATAAATAGATTTTGGAGAAGACTAAACCAGCGAGCAGCGGCACGAATGAATGAACGACCGACGGTGGCGCCCGCGGTTTCGCCCCGGTGGTGGAAATTTTATTGTAATTTATACTGTTAACGCGTTAATAATAACATTAATATTAACGTGTTAATATAGAAAACGTCTTTGTAATCACGGTACAAGTAGAGAAAATAGCACAACCTTTTCGAAAAACTGACAAAAAAAGTCTGATTTTGGCACTCGATTGTGAAAAAGGCATTATCTTGGTAAACATCAAAAAAGACATGAAAAGGCACATGGCATTTATGGCAAAATTCTGGCTCTAGTAATCATGTATTGTCTTTCCACTGGCTGGTTAGCACGCAACAACATTTTTTACTGTACCTCAGTACCCGGGACAGTAAACTAAACTGAATAACAATCCTCCTCTCAGAGGGCATGCTGTTATCCAATGAAGAATTCCCCCCAATACTTATTGACTTTCGCTTATTTGTCTCCTTGCTGCCAAGTTTGATTTTAAAACTCTACTGAGTGGGTTCAACAGGGGTGGATGGTGTGAGTTGGTGTTTTCTTGCCTATGCTCTGGCACTCCATAGGCCCTGGAACTAATGTTCACAGTGAGTGAGCAGGTCACATACAATTATAGTACGGCTAAGTTATCATGAACAATGTTAACTGTAGTGTTTCAAGCAGAGAGCGGTTCAACTATACATACAAAAGTACGTGGGCAGCACAGTGGCGCATCGGTAGAGTTACTGCCTTGCAGCGTCAGAGAACAGGGTTCGATCCTGACTACGGGTATTGTCAGCACAGAGTTTGTACGTCTCCCTGTGACCAGCATGGGCGTTCTCCGGGATCTCTAGTTTTCTCCCACATTCCAAAGACGTACAGGTTTGTAGGTTAATTGGCTTGTTAAAAATGTAAATTGTCTCTCGTGTGTCGATCGTGTTAGTGTACGGGGTGATCACTGGTTGGTGTGGATTCGGTGGGCCGAAGGGCCTGTCTCCATGCTCTCTCTCTAAACTAAACTAAACTACACAAAAAGGAATGACTCTGCGACCTCAGGGTCAAGTCATATAACCACATCACCCAGCATGGCCGCCTCTTCTCCTTTCGTGTCCATCTTCCATGTTTCAAATGTTGACATCGCTGTCATCGTCCGTCCTGAAAAGGACACGAGCTTCCGGCGACAATCAGTGGGAGCCATCACTTGTTGCAATAGATGATGGTCATAACAGAATTAGCTCGGGATACTTCCAGTTTGCAGCTTGGACGCTTCTGCTATGGGGCCAGCATGGCCCACGGACCCAAGCCAAGTCAAGTCTATTCTCTCCCTCCAGGCTGATGCTCCTGCACTCTGATTCTCATTCTTCTTCTATTCTCTCATTTTTTTAACTTCAGCTTACTATTGTCATGTGTATCAAGGTACAGTAAAAAGGTTTTGTTTGCATGCTATCCAGTCAAAGAAAAGACTATACATGACTGCAATCAAGCCGTCCACAGTGCACAGATAAAGGATAAATGGCCTACTCCTGCACCTATTGTCTATTGTCTATTGTCTAACTCTGCCATCTCTTGAAGTTCCCTAACCAGGCTGTGATGCATCCCAATAAAATGCTTTCTATGCTTTCTGTAGATGTTAGTGAGGGTTTTTGGAGACATTGCAAACTTCCTTTGAAGGAAGGAGAGCCGTTGGTGCACTTTCTTAGCCATTGCTTCAATGTGGCTGGTCCAGGACAAATTGCTGGGGATATTTCTTCCTAGGAACATGAAGCTTTTGACTATCTCTACTTCGGCGCCATCAATGTATGTTGAGATGCTTTGCTACCTGCAGTCAATTACAATCTCCGTTGTCTTGTTGACATTGAGGGAAAGGTTGTCATCTTGGCACCAGGATATAGCAATGTTACAACATTTTGAGATTTTGAAATCAAGTCTGCAACTTATCCCAATTTATCCCATCGGATAAAGCATAAAAAGAAGTTTAATTTGACACCTAATTCCCTTTCATATCTTCAGTATTGAAAAAGTTATGGCCATTTTCATACTCGGAAATTAGCATAACAATAGATAATTGCTTTTCCATTAACTTAATACAAAAGCTGTGATCAAGGACAGTCAAAAGCCCATAACTTTCTTAAAAATTAAGAGAACTGAAAGAAATTTTCAGTTATTACAGCCTGAAGCATTCTGAAACAAATATGAAACAATCTTACTTGGATGACCTGAAATTAAAGCATGTAATTAGTTAGTTACCTAATTGTAACTAACGTTAGAAGTCGCTTTTTAATTTAACTCCAACGATTAAATTGTCCCGCGATTTAAAAAAAAACTTCAGAGAACGCAAGTCGGAACAATTTTTCAGCATCAGCTGGCAGCCCGAGAAGATATATCTCGGACTGGCAGGAGAAAACGACATTTTAATCCCACTTCCCCCCCTCAAAGGCGCCAAAGTTGCACACACAGCCAGTGGGAGAACTGCAGCGCCGCTGAAGGTAAGTATTGTAACATACCTACAGGATACAAGGTTCTCAATCTCCTACTCTGTCTTGTCATTGTTTGATATCTGGCCTACTATTGTCGTGTTATCCATGAACCTGTAAATTGAGTTGGATTTGTTATTTGGCTGCACAGTCATGAATGTATAAGGATTGCAAAAGCGGGTTGAGAACGTATACTTTTGAGGCAGCAGTGCTGAGAATTATCATTAAGGGTGACATCACCTATGTTCGCTGATTGTGGTCTGTTGATTCAGGAAGTCGAGGATCCAGAGAGGAGTGCTGACTTCATGTTTCATGTGTTTGGAGATGAGCATGGATGGGATAATGGGATTGAAAGCAGAGTTATAGTAGATGAATTGGAGTCTGACTACGTGCCCATCTTGTCCAGGTGTTACCAGGGATCAGTGGAGGGCCAGGGGGATGGCATCAGCTGTGGACCTGTTGTGGCAGAAGGTGAACTGCAATGGGTCAAGGTTACTTGGTGGGCTGGATTTAAAGTGTGCCACAACCAGCCTCAAAGCATGATGGTGGTTGTTCTTTCTCTGAATGATGCTCCCTCACTCTCCCCTTCCCTCCCTCTCCCACTCTCCCTCTCCCCCCCTCCCTCTCCCCCTCCCTCTCCCCCCCTCTCTCTCTCCCCCTCTCCCCCTCTCCCCCCTCTCTCCCTCTCTCCCTCTCTCCCTCCCTCTCCCCCCTCTCCCCCCCTCTCCCCCCCCCTCTCCCCCCCTCTCCCCCCTCTCTTCCCCTCTCTCCCTCTCTCTCCCTCTCTCTCCCTCCCTCTCCCCCCTCTCCCCCCTCTCCCCCCCTCTCTCCCCCTCTCCCCCTCTCCCGCTCTCCCCCACCCCCCTCTCCCCCTCACCCCCCCTCCCCCCCACCCCCCCCCTCTCTCTCTCCCCCCCTCTCCCCCTCTCCCCCTCTCCCCCTCTCCCCCTCTCCCCCTCTCCCCCTCTCCCCCTCTCCCCCCTCTCCCCCATCTTCCCCCCCCCCTCTCCCCCTCTCTCCCCCCTACCCCTCTCTACCTCTCTCTCCCTCCTGTATTGCTTTCTTACACATATAGTTGTCCCCATCACATTCTGCATTCCAGGCATTCCAGAGACATGGTGGGGATTGGACGTTATTTACATCTACCTGGACGAGATCGTGATCGCGAGCCGCTCCAAACAGGAACACCTCACGCACCTGCGGCCGTTGTTCCAGCGGCTCAAGGACCATCGACTTGTCGTCAATCCCGCCACATGCCAGTTTGGCCTCCGCACTATTTAGTTCCTGGGCACCACGTTACCTCGCAGGACGCCACCCCATTACCCACTAAGGTGGAGGCCATCCGACAGTTCCCCCGGCCACTCACTGTCAAAGGACTGCAGGAGTTTGTCGGCATGGTTAACTTCTATCATCGTTTCGTGCCGGTAGCTGCCAGAATCATGCGGCCCCTGTTCCAGTGCCTCGCTGGTAAGCCACGGGACCTCGTGTGGCCCACCGAGTCTGAGGCCGCATTCGAAGGCGCGAAAGAGGCTCTGGCTGGAGCCACCATGCTGGTACACCCGTGGGCCACAGCCTCGACTGCTCTCACGGTGGATGCCTCCGATACAGCCATGGGTGGGGTCTTGGAACAGCTCATTGACGGCTGCTGGCAGCCGCTAGCCTTTTTTAACCATCAGCTGAGGCCCCCCAGAGCCCAACTACAGCAGCTCCTTGCCCTGAACCTGGCCATCCGTCACTTTAGATACTTCCTGGAGAGAAGACTGTTCACGGCCTTTACTGACCACAAGCCCTTAACTTTCGCCTTGGCCAAGGTGTCCGACCCCTGGTCCGCTCGACAGCAACAACACCTGGCATTCGTGTCAGAGTTCACAACGGACGTCCAGCACGTAGCCGGGAAGTTCAACATGGTTGCCGACACCCTGTCCCGCCCGGCCCTCCCGGCTGTGTCGGCCGTGGACCACAGTGTTGATTACGTGGAGTTTGCTGCAGCACAGCGCTCGTACGGCGGGATGGATGGCTACTAGACGGCTGCTTCTGGGCTGTGGTTGACCGACATTCCATTCAGTCCTACGGGAGCGTTGGTGCTGTGCGATGTTTCCACTGGGCGCCCATGCCCCAATGTTCCTGCAGGTTGGCACCGCCGGATATTCGACACCATCCATGGCCTGACCCACCCTTCAATCCGGGCGAGCTCCGCACCGGTGGCGGACAAATTCCTCTGGCAGGGCCTTGGCAAACAGGTTGCAGCTTGGGCTAGAGCCTGCATCCCCTGCCAGACATCCAAGGTGCAACGTCATGTGTGGGCCCCGGTGCAAAACTTTGTGGTTCCTTCGGGTCGTTTCCAACACATCCATGTGGATTTAGTGGGCCCGTTGCCGCCATCCCGCAGTGCCACGCATCTCCTCACGGTGGTGGATCAGTTTATGAGGTGGCCCGCTGTCGGACACCTCCGGCGCTTCTTGTTCCCATCTCTTGCGGCCAATTGGATTGCTAGGTTCGGGGTTCCGGCAGACATTTCTACCGACCGGGGGGCACAGTTCACGCCCTCATTGTGGGCCTCGCTGGCAAAGTTATATGGGGCACAACTGCACCACACCACCGCCTATCACCCCCAGGCCAGCGGACTAGTGGTAGCAATGTTACAACATTTTGAGATTTAAAAAATCAAGTCTTTAAATTATCCCATCAGATAAAGCATAAAAGGAAGTTTAATTTGACACCTAATTAACTTTCATATCTTCAGTATTAAAAAAGTTATGGCCATTTTCATACTCGGAAATTGGCATCTTGTTCCCTATTGCTTTTTCATTGACTTAACACAAAAGCTGTGATGAAGAACATTTAAAAGCCAATAACTTTCTTAAAATTTAAGAGAACTGAAAGAGATTTTCAGTTATTATAGATTGAAGCATTTTGAAACAAATATGAAACAATCTTACTTAGATAACTTGAAATTAAAGCATATAATTAGTTAGTTACCTAATTGTAGCTAATTACATAATTCAATTACTAGATCTAAACATCTATCCATTTCCTAAGAATAGATTAACATTTTTAAATAGCCTAAGTGTCCAAATAACATTCACAAAAGAATTCACAATATTACATAATTTTTAAATCTCATTGTCATGGGTTTATAGGCCAAATGGAAGGAATTTAATGTTTAATACCTGTAAATTAATGGCCATTTAAATCAGCTTGCGAGTGGGATTTTCTGGAACATTTAGAACGTTGAGGTTGTGGTGAATTTATACCCCCATATCGGCAACAAATACATGCCGGTTCTCCGGGGGGGAAAATCACCGTTTCGCAACTTAAAATGTGAATTAAATACATAAAACTAAACTATTTTCTTTTACCTGATCCTCCATAAAATCCGTCCCAGTTGTCGGCATTGACGGCTTCTGAAGCTGATTTTAAAATCATTCCAGCGATTAACTTGTCGGGTGAATAAAAAAAACCCACATAGAGCTGCCGTAGGACCAATTCTTTAGCAACATCTTGCACTCCAACAAATATACAGTTATTCAGGACCAATTCGGGAAAAAAACCCGTTTTAACCACGCCCCCCCCCCCCCACCTCAAACGCGCCAAAATCGCGCACACGGCCAATGGCAGAATTGCAGCACCGCTGAAAGGTAAGTTTTGTAACATACCTACTAGTGGAGTGGTTCCACCGACACCTGAAAGGAAGCTAAAGGCACGGCTCACAGGTCCGGACTGGGTCAACCAGTTGCCTTGGGTGCTATTAGGCATCCGCACGGCCCCTAAAGCGGACTTAGATACATCGTCCGCCAAGTTGGTGTATGGCTCGTCTTTGTGGGTGCCCGGGGATTTCCTCCCTGCGGTTCGAGGGCAGCCAGAGTCTACCCTGGTGGTTTTGACGAGTCTCCGGGAGAGAGTGGGTGGCCTGGCTCTTGTTCCTACCTCGCAGCATGGGACTGCCCCAGTGCACGTGCCGCCGGACCTCAAGAACTGCCTATTTGTGTTTATCCGCAGGGATTCGCATCAGTCCCCACTGCAGCGTGTCTACGAGGGTCTGTTCCGGGTGTTGTGTCCCGGTGTCGCTACTTTTCTGTTGGACGTCGGGGGCAGAGAGGAGATCGTCTCCTTCGCTCGACTTAAGCCGGCCCACCTGGATGTTGACAGCCCGGTGGTGGTGGCGCAGCTTCAGCGTAGGGACCGTCCGCCGGCCGGTCCGGTCGCACCTGTTGTGCCTGTTGTCCCCTCTCACTTGTTGTTTCTGTTCCCCCGCACCGTTATGGTCCCCAGCCCCACCTGTATTGCTCGCCCCTTCCGTGGTTACCACGCATTGCGGTCGCCGGGACCGGCCTCCTGCTCGGTTCCGTACCTTGGGTTCTGGGGTGGGAGGGGGGGCACCTAGTGGTGGCCCTGTTAATATCAAACCCTTGCGATTGGCTGGCGTGGTCACATGAGCGTGGGAGCTTTTATGAGGTTTTTTCTGTTAACCGTTCATTCTAGCGCCACGCTAATAGAAGAAGCATCGTTTTTATTCAGCAGTCTAACCCGACTCGGGTGACAACTTTATTCTCGTTTTAAAGTAAAGAAATTTGTACACTCTACCGTCTCGACTCGCCAAAATAGTATATATTTTCTTTGTTAAGGGGACCACAACTGTGCACAGTACTCCAGGTGATGCCTCACAACCACCCTGTACAATTGTAACAACATCTTCCTATTTTTAAACACCAACCCTTTGTAATAAAGGGCAAAAACCTCTCCTCTCCACTTTCTACATCCAGCCTCTTTACTTACTGTACAGATAACCTTTATAATTAGTACAATACTTCTTTTGTTAGGCACGCAATCCTGGTGAATAATGCCATACAGCGGTAAATCAATCTATGAATGAGTACAACAAAGAGAAGGGAAACAAATTACAGAATATACAGAGAAATGAATGAATACGTTTATTGGCCAAGTATTCACATACAAGGAATTTGCCTTGGTGCTCCACCCACAAGTGACAACATGACATACAGTGACAGTTAGGAATGACACATAAAACATTAAATATTAATAATAAAACCAGATTGATAAATTATTATAAAGTGCAAACAGAAAATTGCAAGTGCTACAATAAGGTAGATCAGGAGATCGGGAATACATTCTGAGAAGATATCTGCCCAAGAGTCTGATAACTGCAGGGAAGAATCTGTTTTTGAATCTAGTAGTTTATTTTTTTGTAACTGTTAAAGCCCTGTCCCACGGTACGAGTTCATTCCAAGAGCTCTCTCGAGTTTAAAAAAAATCAAACTCGTGGTAAGTACGGCGAATGAACGTAGCGGGTACGTCGGAGCTCAGGGACGTCTCTTAACGCTAACGGCAGGTACTTGGGAAGACTCGCTAACGGCAGGTAAGCATGGGAAGACCCGTGAAAATTTTTCAACATGATGAAAAATGTCCACAAGAGCCCTGAGTACCGACGAGTGGCCATTACCGTAAATCTCCGAGTTCAAATCAGGGCAAACTTGGGTGAACTCTTGGAATGAACTTGTACCGTGGGACATGGCTTTTACTTGGAAAAAAGAGAATGGCCGGGGTGTGAGTGGTCCTTGATTACATTGGCTGCTTAGCAAAGTGTAAACAAAGTCAATGAGTAGGAGGCTGATTTAGAGTCAGAGAGAGTCATAGAGTGATACAGTGTGGAAACAGGCCCTTCGGCCCAACTTGCACACACCGGCTATCATGTCCCAGCTACACTAGTCCCATCTGCCGGCATTTGGCCCATATCCATCCAAACCTGTCCCATCTATGTACCTGTCCAAATGATTCTTAAAATTGTATTAGTACCTGCCTCAACTGCATCCTCCAGCAGCCCGTTCCATATACCCACTACTCTTAATGTAAAAAAGACACTCCTCAAGTTCCTATTAAATCTTTTCTCCCTCACCTTAAACCTGTGTCCTCTGGTTCTCGATTCCCCTACTCTGGGCAAGAGACTCTGTGCTTTTACCCAATCTATTCCTCTCATAATTTTGTACACGTCTATAAGATGCCCCCTCATCCTCTTGTGTTCCAATAAATAGTGTCCCAGCCTGCTCAATCTCTCCCCATAGCTCAGGCCCTCGAGTCCTTGCACCATTCTTGTATATTTTCTCTGCACCCTTTCCAGCTTGACAACATCTTTCCTATAACATGATGCCCAAAAGTGAACACAATACTCTAAGTGTGGCATCACCATCCTCTTATATAACTGCAACATGACCTCCCAACTTCTATACTCAATACTCTGACTGATGAAGACCAATGTGCCAAAAGCCTTTTTGACCACCAACTCCCCCAGTCACATTCTCCCCGCTCTCTCTCACACACTCTCACCTTTCTCTCCCTCACACACTGACTCCACCAGAAGCTGATGTAAAACCTGCACTGGATGGACTACACTGCTCCCAATAGCTCCTGTGACTCCAAAGGAACAATGCACTTGCTGGATCCCTCTGATCTACAACACTCCCCAGAGCCCTAGCATTCACGGTGTAGCTTAGACTTCTCCCCATAACGCCTGACACCTGTAATAATCAAGAATCTATCTATCTCTACCTTAAAAATAGGTTGAAGATGTCTACGAATACTCCCGCCAGCTGGTCTGTGCAGTGTCTGAGGACATGGTTGGGTATTCCACCCAGGCCAGCCCCTTTCCATGGGTTAATTCTCAGGAAGGCTGATCTGATGTCTGCAACAGTGACCCAATGTTGTCAGGACAGCTGATATAATTCCACTGAACCTCTCTTCAAAGTAAGCTTAGAATGCATTGAGCTCTTCAGGAAGGAATGTGTTGTTGCCAGCAATATTGCCCACCTCTGCTTTGTTGTTCATTATAGCATGCTAGCGGCAAGCGTTCATGTATTTATTCTGCGACTCTGGTTTTGGTTCGGAAGTTTCATTTGGCATCTTTAATGACTTTGCAAAGGTTCTACATAGATTATTTGTGCAAGTCATTATCACCCAACTCAAACACAACGGGCTTGTATATTAACAGGTAGTAAATCCGGCTGTTCATCCATGGATTCCAATTGGGGAAAACATGGATGTTTTTTATTGGCATGCAGTTGTCGACACAGTCACTGTGATAGTGGTAACTCACGTATTTATGTTGGGTGTGGAATTCTTAAACATGGACCAGTCCATCGACTAAAGCAGTTGTGTGGGAGCGCATCTGTTTCATCAGACCCTCACTGTTTCTCTGTATTTAAGATCCTGTTCAGTATCTGCTGGTAGGCAGGGTGTAGGAGCATAGTTAGGTGGTCAAACATTCCATAAAGCAAACAAGGGATAGAGTGGTAGGCAGCTTGATGATGGTGTCGCATTAGTTGAGGGTGTTTGGCCATCTGGTGCGACGGGGGGCATGCTGACAGTATTTGGTTGCACCCTCTTGAGGTGGGCTTGAACAAAGTCTCCAGCTACTATGAACAAGACCTCGAGGAACTTCATTTCAAGGTTATTGGGAGCAGTGTATATTTCATCCAGTGCAAGTTTAGCATCAGCTTGTGGTGGGATGTAACCTGCAGTCAGGAATCAAAGTGATTTCCTATAAAAGGTAATAATAATAATAAATTTTATTTAATGGGCACCTTTCAGACATCTCAAGGACACCTTACATAGTATTCGGAATAAAAACATATAATCGGAATAGAACAGGTAAAAAAGACATCACAGAGACACAAATTAAAAACAGAATTCAATCCAAAAACAGAAAATCAAAAACACAGTGTGAAGAGAGAGCAGAGGCAGCCAAAGCGCGCCAGCGTCCACTCACTCTTCACGGCAGCCATCTTGGACACAGACCTACAGGACTACAATTAGTCAAAAAAATCATCCCCTCACAGTGGGTAGCACTGTGGAGTAAGGCACAATGTCCAGTCCCCACCCCATGTTCACCCCAAAGTCAGGGTGAATATTAGGGACAGCCCTTCTGCAAAAACTCACCAGGTCCTCCATGTTTCTGAGCATTGATTGCAAAGTAGAATTTCTCTACCCATTATGAACACAAAATGTAACTCAGTGGGACAGGCAGCATCTCTGGAGAGAAAGAATGAGTGACGTTACGGGTCGAGACCCTTCTTCAGCATTTTGTGTCTATCTTTGGTGTAAACCAGCATCTGCAGATCCTTCCCTCACATTTCCTCTACCCATTACCTTGCTTGAGGACATGGTACAGTCCATGTCTGGAAATTGAGAAGCCCTCAGGTCAAATGGCAGGGCCAGGTTAAGCAGGGATGAGCCATGTCTCTGTTAAACAGGGTGCACAGTATTCCCTCTATTCCCTGAGGTAGGTGAGCGCAGCTTTAAGTTCATCCAGCTAGTTTTCAATAACTTGGGTTTTTGCTGTTTCAGTCTGCTGTTGCAGATCAGTGTGTCTCCTGCTTCTGGTTGGGCCCAGGAGGTGTGGAGCAGAGTTGGATGTCCTTCAGCGGGTGGAGGGGGCGGGGGGTGGGGGGGGGGGGGGGGTGCATTCAGTGGAGTCTGGGGAAATTGGTTGCAGGCTTAGGAGGCCAGTGGAGATGTGGTGACTGAATATATTCAATAATTGAACTGTGGATAATAATGGTAGTTGAGGATCATGTGGTGGTTCAGGAGAGTGATGTTGAGGTTGATGTTCTGCCACTGAAGGGTGGAGCAGGCTGAAGGGGGCTGAATAACCTCTTGTTTTCACCCAACCCACAGATAACAATGGCCTGCTTCCTTTACCATCATTACTTTGTTGCATGTCTTTCATTCATTGTTCTATATCTCTCTACATCATCGTCTATATCTCTCGTTTCCCTTTCCCGTGACTTTCAGTCTGAAGAAGGGTCTCGTCCTGAAATGTCACCCATTGCTTCTCTCCAGAGATGTTGCATGTCCCCGCTGAGTTACTCCTGCTTTTTGTGTCTATCTCCTCCTTCTGTTATGGCTTGGGTCCTTCAGTGACACATTGAGAGTGAGGTTCAATAGATCAGCCTGTGACATATGACCCAGTGGAAAGTAACGGACCCTTGGTACAGCATGTGGCTCTTGGTACAGAGACCGTTCCATTGAGGTACCTGTAACCTAGTCGTGTGCAGAGTGAAACTCTGGAGAGTAGGGCTGCTGGCAGAGGTTGTGGAGCAGGTGCCCATGGTGACAGGTGGCCTGGTGGCATGGTGACAGGTGGCCTGGGTGGGTGACTATTCAGTCAGCCAGCCTGGGTGAAAAACAACATTGTGATAAATGGTGCAGGAAGGAACTGCAGATGCTGGTTTACACCGAAAATGCTGGAATAACTCAGCGGGTCAGGCAGCATCTCTGGATAGAAGGACCCATTCCGTCTATCCAAAGATGCTGCCTGCCCTGCTGAGTTACTGCAGCATTTTGTGTCTATCTTCGTTGTGATGAATGGCCCGGCAGACTGGATGCTTGCAGAGTGAGCTCGGAGCGAGTGAACCTTTGTGGAATCCCCGGTGGACAACATCTATGATGCAAGGCCGAGAGACCATAAAAATGGTCCTGTGGACAGTGTGTGCCTGGTGATTGCAGCTGAGAAGAGTATCATTAATTTCAATTCAGCAAGTTATTACTTAACTGCTTTATTGCAAATACATTTAGTGTGTTGAACTATAACAATGGCCAGAAAATGGATTGCTGTTCCATCCGATTGATTTTCATGACTAGACTGCTAATGTTCTTTGCTCTGACATTGTTGTGGGCACCATCAGCCGTCTCTCATCTCTCAACACAAAACCATGTCCTGTCCTCAGGTCTGATGAGTGGACATGAAGACTGGAGACCTCACCAACACACCTTCTGCAAGATGGAACGTCATCATTTGCACATCTCAGTCTGGCCGGTGGTTGTGGGTCTTGTTCACTTTTACTCTTCACTTCAATATCTCTGAACAGAATTGACAGACCAGAAGCGAATTGAGTGTTGTTAATAATTCATCAGTGAAATGATCTGGCTTTTGAAGTGATGCGAAAATTGACAGTTCTTCACTGAGTCAGTGACACAAATCCAATGCCATCAGCAACGCTCATTTAAACAGCACTCCTGGCACGTAGGAGAATATCTCAGTAAACTCAGCACTTAAGGGAAGAGCATGTCTTGCAAACTGAGGAAGGTTAAGAGGGAGGGATCAATGGTACTGAGCTCCTGCTTGGAAAACCGTCTGTCTGGCACGACACAATCCGAGAACCCCACACACTCACACATACGTACATACACACACGTATAAACACCCACACACATACACCCACCTCACACATGTGCATCCACCAGATTAAAAACAACTCAGATTCAGGTTCAAACTTTATTGTCATTGTGCAGTGTACAAGTTCAGAGACAACAAAATGCAGTTAGTATCTCACCCAGAAGTGCGAACACAGAATAGTGGAACAGTAATATATATATATGTATATACAATAGCAGAAGTGCCATTTTCGGGGGGGGGGGGGGGGGGAGATCAGTCACTGGGGGGAGGAGTGTATGGGGGGAGGGATGACTGGCAATCACCAAGGTGCAGAGTTAAGTAGGGTAACACCGCAGGGAAGAAGCTGTTCCTGAACCTGCTGGTCTGGGAACGGAGAGATCTGTAGCACCTCCCAGATGGTCTGCGTTTGGGGTGAGAGTGATGGTAAGTCCTGTGGCCATTAAGCCACGCCGGGCGATGTTAGGCCCCGGCTCCATGTCCTTTAAACCCCGCGATTCCAGCGGGAGAAGCTGCCGTTGCGGGAGCACCGAAAAGCCGTCTCCCACCAGGGACCTGGAGCTCCCGATGTTCCTGTCCACCGGGCCTGCAGCCGGAGCCTCCGAAGCTCCAGAGTCGGGTCGCAGCCGAGCGCCACCACAGCTCTTCCCACTCCGAAGATGGCCAGCTCCGCGATGGCAGCTCCGCAGGCTCTGCGACTGGAGCCCTTAGGTTGGTCCCGGCCGGAGGCCGCCGCCGGCTCCACGATGTTAGACCCAACGACACCGGAGACCCAACAGGGAAAAGTCGGGTCCCCGTATAGGGAATAGATTAACGGTTTCCCCCACATCCCCCCCTCCACCCCCCACATATACACAGCTAAAAATAAAATAAAAACTAGGCTCAAGACATACATTTAACAAGACAAAAATAAAGAAAAAGACGGATGACTGTAGTCGAGTCGCTGCCGTTAGGCGCCACTACACCCAGTGTATGTAGAATATGTAGAAATGTCACCATTAGCACATTGTTTTTTTGAGAAGATGTGAATCGCACACAAACATCACACAAACAAATAAATACACATCCAAGATCAGACTTTTAATAGTTACTAGACCAAGGGGGACCACGTAGGATCACGTCCCCTCCACACTAACCACCCCCCACACTCACTAACCCCCCCCACACACACACTAACCCCCCCACACACACACTAACCCCCCCCCACACACACACACAAACCACCCCCACACACACCCACTAACCACCCCCCACACACACACTAACCCCCCCCACACACACA